>NW_019267399.1:285028-431350 GCF_002742605.1 Olea europaea var. sylvestris | reverse complement strand
AAGTGTTAATTGGATGGGAAAACTATTTGAAATTTAAACTGCCCAACAGGGTAATGTCACGTGGCAAAGTGTAAACTAAAGTCTGTACACCATAGTTTACATGTAGCAAGATTCTTCCCGATTGAACTTTGCCATTTGTAAACAGATTTTTGACACGTTGTTTGACACTTGCATTGCTGACAAGTGTCAATTGGATGAGATAACTATTTGAAATTTATACTGTCAAATAGAGTAATGACACGTGGCAAAGTGTAAACTAAAGTGTACACTATAGGGTACATGTAGCAAGGTTATTACTGATTAAACTTTGCTATTTGTACACTGAGTTTTGACACGTTGATTGACACTTGCATTGTTTTCAAGTGTCAATTAGATGGGAAAACTGTTTGAAATTTAAACTGCCCTACAGGGTATTGTCACGTGGTAAAGTGTAAACTAAAGTTTACATGCAGCAAGGTTCATACCAATTGAACTTTGCTATTGGTACACTGATTTGTGACA
This sequence comes from Olea europaea var. sylvestris, assembly GCF_002742605.1. Classification (NCBI taxonomy): domain Eukaryota; kingdom Viridiplantae; phylum Streptophyta; class Magnoliopsida; order Lamiales; family Oleaceae; genus Olea; species Olea europaea. The sequence continues at coordinate 430,849 of NW_019267399.1, read as the reverse complement.
CGTTGTTTGACACTTGCATTGTTGTCAAGTGTCAATGGGATGGGAAATATGTGTGAAATTTATACTGTCCAATAGGGTAATGTCACGTGGCAAAATGTAAACTAAAGTTTGTACACCATTGTGTACATGTAGGAAGGTTCTTACCGATTGAACTTTGCTATTTGTACACTTATTTTTGACAAGATGTTTGACGCTTGTAGTGTTGTCAAGTGTCAATTGGATGGGAAAATAGTTTGAGATTTTAGCTATCCAATGGGGTGCAGTCACGTGGCTAAGTGTAAATTAATGTGTACACCATAGTGTACATATAGCAACGTTCTTACCGATTGAACTTTGGTATTTGTACACCGATTTTTTCACACGTCGTTTAACACTTGTATTGTTGACTAGTGTCGATTGGATGGGAAAAGTGTTTGAAATTTATACTGCCCAACAGGGTAATGGCACGTGGAAAAGTGTAAACTAAAGTTTGTACACCATAGTGTACATGTAGCAAGGTTCTTACCTATTGAACTTCGCTATTTGTACGCTGATTTTTGACAAATTGGTTGACACTTGCATTGTTGTCAAGTGTCAATTGGATGGGAAAACTATTTGAAAATTAAACTGTCAAACAGGGCAATGACAAGTAACAAAGTGTAAACTAAAGTGTACACCATTGTGTACATTTAGTAAGTTTCTTACCGATTGAACTTTGCTATTTGTACACTAATTTTGACACGTTGTTTGACACTTGCATTGTTGTCAAGTGTCAATTGGATGGGAAAACTGTTTGAAATTTACACAATCCAAGAGGGTAATGTCACGTGGCAAAGTGTAAACTAAAGTCTGTACACCATAGTTTACATGTAGCAAGATTCTTCCCGATTGAACTTTGCCATTTGTAAACAGATTTTTGACACGTTGTTTGACACTTGCATTGCTGACAAGTGTCAATTGGATGAGATAACTATTTGAAATTTATACTGTCAAATAGAGTAATGACACGTGGCAAAGTGTAAACTAAAGTGTACACTATAGGGTACATGTAGCAAGGTTATTACTGATTAAACTTTGCTATTTGTACACTGAGTTTTGACACGTTGATTGACACTTGCATTGTTTTCAAGTGTCAATTAGATGGGAAAATCGTTTGAAATTTAAACTACCCTACAGGGTATTGTCACGTGGTAAAGTGTAAACTAAAGTGTACATGCAGCAAGGTTCGTACCGATCGAATTTCGCTATTTGTACACTGATGTGTTACACGTTGTTTGACACTTGCATTGTTGACGAGTGTCAATTGGATGGGAAAACTATTTAAAATTTAAATTGTCCAACAGGGTAATGATATGTGGCAAAGTGTAAACTAAAGTATACACCATAGTGTACATGTTGCAAGGTTTTTATCGATTAATCGTTGCTATTTCTACACTGATTTTTGACACGTTGTTTGACACTTGCATTGTTGCAAAGTGTCAATTGGATGAGAGAACTATTTGAAATTTAAACTGTCTAATAGGGAAATGATACTTGGCAAAGTGTAAACTAAAGTTTACACCATAGTGTTCATGTAGCAAAGTTCTTGCCGATTGAACTTTGCTATTTATACACTGATTTTTGACACATTATTTGACACTTGCATTGCTGTCAATTGTCAATTAGATGGGAAAATAGTTTGAAATTTAAACTGCCCAACAGGGTAATGTCACATGGTAAAGTGTAAACTAATGTGTACATGTGGCTAGGTTCCTACCGATTGAACTTTGTTATTTGTACACTAGTTTTTGACACGTTGTTTGACACTTGCATTGTTGACTAGTGTCAATTGGATGGGAAAACTGTCTAAAATTTATACTGTCTAACAGGGTAATGTCTTGTGGCAAAGTGTAAACCAAAGTGTGTACACCGTAGTGTATATGTAGCAAGGTTCTTACCGATTGAACTTTGCTATTCGTACACTGATTTTTGACAAGTTGTTTTACACTTACACTGTTGTCAAATGTCAATTGGATGAGAAAACTGTTTGAAAATTAAACTGTCAAACAGGATAATGACAAGTGGCAAAGTGTAAACTAAAGTGTACACCATTGTGTACGTGTACCAGGGCCCTTACCGATTGAACTTTGCTATTTGTACACTGATTTTGACACGTTGTTTGACACTTTCAATGTTGTCAAGTGTCAATTGGATGGAAAAGCTATTTGAAATTTACACAATCCAAGAGGGTAATGTCATGTGGCAAAGTGTAAACTAAAGTGTGTAGGCCATAGTGTACATGTAGCAAGGTTCTTGCTGATTGAACTTTGCCATTTTTACACTGATTTTTGATACGTTGTTTGACACTTGCATTCCTGACGAGTATCAATTGGATGGAAAAACTGTTTCAAATTTAAACTGTCAAACAGGGTAATGACACGTGACAAAGTGTAAAATAAAGTGTACACCATAGTGTACATGTTGTAAGGTTATTACCGATTGAACTTTACTATTTGTACACTGATTTTTGACACGTTGTTTGATACTTGCAATGTTTTCAAGTGTCAATTAGATGAAAAAATTGTTTGAAATTTAAACTGCCTAACAGGGTATTTTCACGTTGTAAAGTGTAAACTAAAGTGTACGTGCAGCAAGGTTCATACCGATTTAACTTTGATATTTGTACACTGATTTATGACACGTTGTTTGACACTTCCATTGCTGTCAAGTGTCAATTAGATGGGAAAACTGTGTGAAATTTATACTGTCCAACAGGGTAATGTCACGTGGCAAAGTGATGCGAACCCCGTAGCAACGTTGACTACGAAACCTACAACGAGATTGACGAACCCAAGAAAGCCAAATTAATCCAAAGTTTAGGATTAACCCAAAAGAAAGCCGAACTAAAAAACCCAACAAGAACGACGCTTGAAAGACCCCTTGATCATACAATCCAAGAATTAAATGCGGTTGTTTGAACGTCACAAGTTAACACTTGATAAGTTCAAAATTGTTTAATGATAAACGATGAAGAGAAGACAATACGTCTCACTTTTAATTCAATATCAATAATGTCAAAGGTTTTTTAACAATTGAATGGAAACTCCTATTTATACTAAACCTAAAAACTAGGTAAAAATCGTGCAAAAGTCGAGCATAATCTCCAAAATATGGAAAATAATCAAAATCTAACAAAATATGGAAAATTGCCAAAATTGGAAAATTCGCCAAATATTTGGCCTGTGCGGCCGCATGGTGTATTTCCATGCGGTCCCATGGTTCAACTGAAATTGCACTTTTGGTTTTTGGTATGCATGTGTGCGGCCGCATGTGGTTTTGCCGGTGCGGCTGCATGGTGTTGTCTTCAGCCTTTGCTTTCGTCGCTTGGTAACAAATTGATCCAAGTTGATTCGGCCTTCAACCCGAACATGAAAGTTGCTCCATTTTGAGTCCCGAACATGGTTCCATCAATGGTTTCTTGAACGAGCAATCCCATCGCTTATTTCACTTGCTTTGCCCTTGATTGCGTCATTGGTCCACCATCGACTATCAATGGGTCTCGTCTCGCACTTGCCTTCGTCAGGCTCGACTCCTGAATCATATCATCCCCTCCCTCTTCAAAAGGATTGGTCCTCGAATCTGAACCTGCATCAAATAGAGAGAGATCAGATATATTAAAAGTAGTCGAAACATTGTACTCACCTGGAAGGTCCAACTTGTAAGCATTGTCGTTTATCTTTTCGATCACTTGAAATGGACCATCGCCCCTCGGTTGCAACTTGGACTTTCTTTGATTTGGAAACCGCTCTTTCCTAAGGTGCACCCAAACCCAGTCTCCTGGCTCGAATGTCACGTGCTTCCTACCTTTGTTCGCCTGCAACGCAACCAACTTACTTTTGTTTTCAATTTGCATTTTTACCTTTTCATGGAGTGACTTAACCAATTCCCCCTTCTTTTTGCCATCTAAACTACCACGTTCATTCACAGGTAAAGGAATTAAATCCAAAGGAGTTAGTGGATTAAAATCATATACAATTTCAAACGGAGAATATGATGTAGTAGAGTGAACAGCTCGATTGTATGCAAATTCAACAAATGGTAGACACTCCTCCCAACTCTTCAAATTTTTATTGATTACTGTGCGTAACAATTGTGTCATAGTCCTATTCACTACCTGAGTTTGCTCATCTGTTTGTGGGTGACAAGTTGTGGAAAATAGTAACTTAGCGCCTAACTTAACCCACAAAACACTCCAAAAGTGACTCAAAATTTTGACAACCCGATCCGACACTATGCTTCTAGAAACCCCATGTAAACGCACAATCTCTTTAAAGAATAAGTCAGCAATGTTCATGGCATCGTCAGTTTTGTGACATGGTATAAAATGTACCATTTTGCTGAACCTATCTACAACCACAAAAATAGAATCCTGACCTCTCTTAGTCCTAGGTAAACCCAAAACAAAGTCCATCTAGATATCAACCCAAGGCTCACTAGGTGTAGGTAAAGGTGTGTACAAACCTTGTGGCAAAACCTTAGATTTAGCCTTTTTACAACCTATGCATCGACTACAAATTCGCTCAACATCACTTTTCATCTTAGGCCAATAAAAATGCTCCTTCAATACATCTAAGGTCTTTTAAACCCCAAAGTGTCCCATCAATCCACCACTATGTGCCTCCCTTACTAATAACTCCCGAATAGAACAATTAGGAACACATAACCCATTTTCCCGAAATAAATACCCCTCATGCCTAAAGAACCTATCAACTGCCCCTTTTATGCATGACAAATAAATATTCGAAAATTCAACATCTTTTTCATACAATTCCTTAATATGTTCAAACCCAAGTAACTTAGAATCAAGAGTAGTTAGCAATGCGTACCTTCGCGACAACGCATCCGCCACCACATTTTCCTTACCTTGTTTATACCAAATGACGTAGGGAAAGGTCTCAATGAATTCCATCCACCGAGCATGCCTCTTGTTCAATTTACCTTGTCCCCGCAAGTGCTTTAGTGACTCATGATCGGTGTGTATTACGAACTCCTTCGGCCATAGATAATGTTGCCAAGTCTCCAAAGCTCGAACAAGTGCATAAATTTCTTTGTCATATGTAGGATAATTTAAAGTAGCTCCACTCAATTTCTCACTAAATTATGCAATACGCCTCCGATCCTGCATTAAAACTACTCCAATCCCTATTCCTGATGCATCACACTCAATCTCGAATGTTTTATCAAAGTTAGGTAATGCCAAAACAGGTGCTTCACACAATCTACCTTTAATAGTATTAAATGCAAGTTCCTGTTCATCACCCCAATGAAAACCTACACTCTTTTTAACTACTTCCATGAGTGGTGCAGTGATAGTGCTAAAATCCTTCACAAATCGCCTATAAAAACTAGCCAAACCATGAAAACTAGCCAAACCATGAAAACTCCTAACTTCCGTAATACTTTTAGGTGTCGGCCAATCTCTAATAGCTTTTATCTTTTCATTGTCTACTTCTACCCAATTAGCACTAACAACAAATCCAAGAAATATAACTCTATCCATACAAAATGTGCATTTCTTAAAATTAGCATAGAGTTGTTCTTTCCTTAAAACAATTAGCACACATTTTAAATGTTCCAAATGCTCTCCTAGGTTTTTGCTATAGATTAAGATGTCGTCAAAATAAACCACAAGAAATTTTCCTATAAAAGCATGTAAAACATGATTCATTAAACGCATAAAAGCATAAACCATATTTACTTTTAAAAGCCGTTTTCTATTCATCACCCTCCCGCATATGAATTTGATGATACTCGCTTTTTAAATCAATTTTAGAAACTATGCAAGAACCATGTAATTCATCAAGCATGTCATCTAACCTAGGTATAGGGTGACGATACTTTACCGTTATGTTGTTGATAGCCCTACAATCCACGGACATTCGCCATGTTCCATCATTTTTTGGTACAAGCAAAATCGGTACCGCACAAGGACTCATGCTTTTCGTCACGTATCCTTTGCTCATCAATTCCTCCACTTGTTTTGTAAACTCCTTGGTTTCCTCGGGATTACTTCGATAAGTCGGTCGATTTGGAATGACAGCTCCGGGTATGAAGTCAATTTGATGTTCAATGCCTCGAATAGGCGGCAATCCACTTGGTGCATCCTCCGGAAATACATCGTCGAATTCCTGCAACAAAGACTTAGCCAAACTAGGGAAGGGTGGGTTAGTTTCCTTAAAATTGAGGAGTGATTCCTTATAAATGAACAAGATCACCTCTTTTCTCTCAACTACCGCCCTCCTCAAATCACTCTCTTTTGCAAAGAAATTCGCTCGTGTTTTCTCTCTTCTCTCGGGCCACTCTCTTTCTTTTCTCTCTTGTGATTGCTCTCTCTTTTTCTCTCTAATGGCTATCTCAACATTTTCTCTCTTTTTTTCTAACTCACTATTTGCTCTCATTTTTTCTAACTCTTTTGCTCTCCTTTCTTCCTCACTTCTCAATTTTAATTGGTCCTCATAGACTTGCGCCGGTGTTAATGGCTCAAGAGTAATGGTCCTTCCATCCTCAATGAAACTATATCAATTTTTGTACCCATCATGCATAGCTTACCTATCGTATTGCCATGGTCGCCCCAATAAAATATGTCCCGCTTGCATTGGCGGCATATCACACACTAACTCATCCTTATAACTCCCTATTGAAAAATTAATTAACACTCTTCAATTCACCCTCACCTCGCCACTCTCATTCAACCATTGCAATTTATAAGGTCTCGGATGTTTCAACAATGTTAAACCCAACTTTTCTACAAGAGATACGCTAGCTACATTAGTGCAACTACCACCATCAATTATAACACTACATACCGTATTGTTGACGTGGCATCGAGTGTGGAAAATGTTCTCCCGTTGCAACTCCAAGTCGTCCGCTTTGACGTGAGTAGTGAGAGCTCGCCTTGTGACTAATAGATCTCCAACCGGCCCTTCAACTTTTTCTTCTTCACTAACACCCTCCAACACCGGCATGTCATCAAACTCGCCATCACTATCGTTCACAGCCTCTCCATTATTCTGCAACACCATCGCCCATTTGTTTTGGCATTGAGAAGCAATATGCCCCGTTCCCAAACACCTAAAACATTTGATGTCCCGATTGCGCGATGGTTGTGCCTCCGGTTTTGATATTGGTTTGCTAGCATTTTCATCCTTTCCCTTTTGCCAATCATTTTTACCTCTAGGTGCATCCCCATTTTTGTTGTTGTCATCCCACTTCAATTTCTATGTTGGATTAGGAGTCAAAGTACCTAACGGTTGCCTAGATGTCCCCTTCCTCTTCAATTGCTTCTCGACCTTCATTGTCAAATGTAACATGTCCTCAATTTCCACATAATGTTGCAACTCTACAACATTTGCAATATCCCAATTTAACCTATTCAAGAACCGTGCCATGGTAGCTTCCCGATCTTCTTCCACATTAGCCCGAATCATAAGAATTTCCATCTCCTTGTGATAATCCTCTATGCTTTTCGATCCTTGATACAAACCTTGCAATTTTTGATGGATTTCCCTATAATAGTGACTCGGAACAAACCTCCTCCTCATCAACATCTTCAACTCATCCCAAGTGCTAATTGGCCTTTCCTGACCCCTACGTCGTGATGTAAGTAATTGATCCCACCAAGATATCGCGTAATCCACAAATTCAAGCACCACCAATTTTACCTTTTTCTCCTCCAAATAATTATAGTACTCAAAAATCATCTCAACCTTCCTTTCCCAATCTACATATGCTTCCAGATCGCTTCTCCCCTTAAATTGCGGAATAGTCATTTTAATACTTTCCAAATTTCCATCTACTTCATCTCCCAAGTTATTTCTACCCGTCTTTCCATCCTAATATCAATGTCATTTTCATCAAAATCATCCCCATCACTACGATACTCATCCCGCCTTCCTCTCCTAGATTCACGCCTACCCGGCCCCCTAGCATTAGACATCTCCACTTGTCCTCAGCTAAGATTAGCAAATGTAGTACCCATTTGTGCCATCCATTTCCCTTGCCTATCCACCTTCTCCCTAACATCACCAAGTACCCTTTCAAACCTCCTTATCATGTCCTTCGATGCATTGTTGTCATTACCGTTTCGACTTGAATTAGGACCTTCTCTTTTCGACATCATATCACACAATTTTAAATTATGCCTCACAAAGATTTCACTCGAAAAACACTCACTATGGCTTTTTCCCTCTATTAAACTCACCACTCGGCCTTTTACCACTCAAAGTCTCCCCAAGCACTTCAAAGAACTTAGTGAACTAAATCAATTATTTCACCGGAAATTCAAACAAACCGAATATTTATCAAAGACCACGAGACTCAAAGGACTTGAATAAGCGGAATAGATGAATGTTTTGACACGAATATGTGAATAGACTCAAAAGAAGAATGAAAGACTCGAACCCAATTGAATATCCAAAAAATCAAACACAATGTAGGAATTGATGTTGGTAGAAAAAAACACAAAATCAAACAATGATATCAAATTTTATATATATATATATATTTTTATTTTTTGTGAACAATACTTCGAGATGAACAGTACCTTGAATGTACAGTAACCCCCTTTTTTTCGTTTTTTTTACTCCTTGATGAAAGAAGATGATTAAGCTACTAACAACTAAACGAAACGACGAAAAGAAAAACAAGGACGAAGAAGAACTAAGAAAGAACAAATAAAATAGAAGAAGAAACTAAGAAAACAAAATTAACGACTCAAAAAAATAAAGAAAAGATATAACCTTCAATTAATTTGGAGCCAAAGCTCTGATACCAACTAATGTGAACCCCATAGCAACATTGACTACAAAACCCACAACTAGATTGACGAACCCAAGAAAGCCAAATTAATCCAAAGTCTAGGATTAGCCCAAAAGAAAGTCGAACCAAAAAACCCAACAAGAACGACGCTTGAAAGACCCGGTGATCACGCAATCCAAGAATTAAATCTGGTTGTTTGCACGCCACAAGTTAACACTTGATAAGTTTGAAATTGTTCAATGAAGAATGATGAAGAGAAGACAATACGTCTCACTTTTAATTCAATATCAATAATGTCAAAGGTTTTTTAACAATTGAATGGAAACTCCTATTTATACTAAACCAAAAAACTAGGTAAAAATCATGCAAAAGTCGAGCATAATCTCCAAAATATGGAAAAGAATCAAAATTTAACAAAATATGGAAAATTGCCAAAATTGGAAAATTCGCCAAATATTTGGCCTGTGCGGTCGCATGGTGTATTTCCATGCGGTCGCATGGTTCAACTGAATTGTGCTTTTGATTTTCGGTATGCATGTGTGCAGCCGCATGTGGTTTTGCCTGTGCGGCCGCATGGTGTTGTCTTCAGCCTCCGCTTTCGTCGCTTGATAACAAATTGATCCAAGTTGATTTGGCCTTCGACCCGAACTTGAAAGTTGCTCCATTTTGAGTCCCGAACATGGTTCCATCAATGGTTTCTTGAACGAGCAATCCCATCGCTTGTTTCACTTGCTTTACCTTTGATCACATCATTGGTCCGCCATCGACTATCAACGGGTCTCGTCTCGCACTTTCCTTCCTCGGGCTCGACTCCTGGATCATATCACAAAGTGTAAACTAAAGTGTGTACAACTTAGTGTACATGTAGCAAGGTTCTTACCGATTGAATTTTGCTATTTGTACACTTATTTTTGACACGATGTTTGACACTTGCAGTGTTGTCAAGTGTTAATTGGATGGGAAAATTGTTGGAAATTTAAGCCGTCTAATACGGTAGTGTCACATGGCAAAGTGTAAACTAATGTGTACACCATAGTGTACATGTAGCAACATTCTTACCGATTGAACTTTGCTATTTGTACACTAATTTTTGGCACATTGTTTGACACCTACATTGTTGTCATGTGTCAATTAGATGGGAAAAATATTTGAAATTTAAATAGTCCAACAGGGGGGTAATGTTACGTGGTTAAGAGTGAACTAAAGTGTGTACACCATAGTGTACATGTAGCAAGGTCCTGATATGATCCAAGAGTCGAGCCCGATGAAGGCAAGTGTGAGACGAGACTCATTGATAGTTGATGACGAACCAATGACGCGATCAAGGGCAAAGCAAGTGAAACAAGCAATGGGATTGCTCGTTCAAGAAACCATTGATGGAACCATGTTCAAGACTCAAAATGGAGCAACTTTCATGTTCGGGTCGAAGGCCGAATCGACTTGGATCAATTTGTTATCAAGCGATAAAAGTAGAGGTAGAAATCAAGACCATACGGCCGCACAGGTAAAATTACATGCGGCCACACAGCATGATACTGAAAACCAAAAGACTAGCTCAAGTTAAACCATGCGACTGCATGGATTTACACCATGCGGCCGCATGGGCCAAAAAAATTAGCGATTTTTCTATTTTTGGCCGAATTTTCTAGTTTCGATAGAATTCTTATGGAATCAAATTATTACCAAAATTTGATGGTTTTGGACATTTTTATTTATTAGTATAATTAGGAGAATATCTTTTCATTGTAAAAAAACCTTTTAATTTTTGACATTGCTTAATATTATAGAGAGAATTATTCTTTCAATTTAATTGTTCTTCTTGAACAATCTTGGAACTTATGAAGATTCGACTTCTCGTGGCATTCTATCAATCGGATTGTGGGTTCTTTCAATTGTAATCAAGGGGTTTTAGGTTCTTCGCTAGTCTCGGGTTTCTTGGTTCAATTCTTGGGGTTCAAGATCCTAAACCGGGTTAGTATTGACGTTCTTGGGTTCTGCATCAATCTTGTTGTGGGTTTCATGATTTCCATTGCTACAGGGTTCGCATCAGTTGGTATCAGCGCTTTGGCTCCAATTTAATCAGGCTATATCCTTGTTTTTCTAATTTTTTTCAATTCTTTGTGTTCTTGTGTCCAGAAGATTTTCTTGATCTTTGATCCAAAAAACTTCATCAAAAATCTTCAAATTCTGTTTTTGGGCTCAATTTTCGCCCAAATCAGTTTTCGTTTTCTTTGTTGATTTTGTTATTGATTTTCAGATCTAAAAAAAATTACTGTTCATCCGTACAATTAAAAAAACTTGTTAAATAATTATTGATCCGTCAAAAAACCAACTATTATTATTCATTATCATTTCTAAATTACTTTGACGCATTGAATCATTCCATTCCTTCATTCAAATCAAGTTTTAAAAGTTTTCTTTGAGTCCTTTGTTACAATTATTGAGTCACATCCAATTTGGGAAATTCTACACGAATTGATTGATTGATTGAGTTCATTGATTGTTCCTAGAAGCAATTGTTGAAAGAATTGAGTAGTAAAAGGCAGAGAGGTGAGATTAATAGAGGGTAAAAGCCTTGTGTGTGTTTCCGAGTGACTTTTGGTGAGGTAATAAAATAAAATTTTAGTGTTAATATGTCAGAAAGGGCAGAATCAAACTCAAGTCGACAAGGTAATAATAGCAATGTAATGGAGGATTTAGTGCAGAGGTTTGAGAGAGCGTTTGGAGATGTGAGAGATAGGTTGGAGAAGTAGGAGGCTTGGATGAATAGATTAGATACATCGGTGGCTAATCTTAGTCAGGGGCACCGAGTGGATGTATCCAATGCCAGAGGACCGGATAGATGGGAGCCTAGGAGGGAAAGGCGAGATGAGTATGGATATGGGAGTGACATGGGTGAAGATGAATTTCACAATGTTGAGATGGGAAGGATGAGGAATAGAGGCGATAGGTTCGACAGACGGGGTCGAAATGATCGAGGGGAGGAGTTGGATGGAAACTTAGGAAATATAAAAATGACAGTTCCTTCATTCAAAGGAAGGAGTGATCTCGAGGCATACCTGGAGTGGGAAAGGAAGGTTGAAATGATCTTCGAGTGTTATAACTATTCAGAGGAGAAAAAGGTGAAGTTAGCAATTTTGGAGTTCAGTGACTATGCAATTTCATGGTGCGATCAAGTGATTACTTCACAACGTAGGAGTGGGGGAAGACCAATCAGCACTTGGGAGGAATTGAAGTCATTGATGAGAAAGAGGTTTGTTCCTAACCACTATTATCGAGAGATCCATCAAAAGCTGAAAGGTCAATATCAAGGGTCAAAAAGTGTAGAGGACTATCATAAGGAGATGGAAATACTCATGATTAGGGCCAATATGGTGGAGGATCGAGAGGCTACCATGGCACGATTCTTGAATTGGTTGAATAGGGAAATTGCCAATGTAGTGGAGTTGCAACATTATGTGGAGTTGGAAGACATGTTGCATGTGGCTATGAAGGTAGAGAGACAGCTGAAGAGAAATGAGGCAGCATTGAATTATCCGACATATGACAAGGAGTTGCATTCACCTATTCGAGCATTGGAGACTTGGCAGCACTACTTATGGCCAAAGGAATTCATGATACACATCGATCATGAATCTTTAAAGCATTTGCAAGGTCAAGGTAAGTTGAACAAAAGACATGCGAGATGGGTGGAGTTTATCGAGACATTTCCCTACGTCATCAAGTACAAACAAGGTAACGAAAATATAGTTGCTGATGCGTTGTCTCGAAGGTACGTGCTTTTAAATTCATTAAGTACTAAATTACTTGGTTTCGAGCATATTAAGGGCATGTATGAATCTGATTGTGATTTTTCTAGTATTTATACTTCATGTGAAAAAGGTACATTTGATAAATTCTTGAGGCATGAGGGCTATTTGTTTAGGGAAAATAAGTTGTGCATTCCTAATTGCTCTTTGCGTGAATTATTGGTAAGGGAAGCACATGGGGGTGGTTTAATGGGACACTTCGGGGTTCAAAAGACTTTAGACATGTTAGGGGAACATTTTTATTGGCCTAAAATGCGACATGACTTAGAACAAATATGTGGAAAGTGCATAACTTGTAAAAAGGCTAAGTCTAAGGTTCAACCCCATGGTTTGTATACTCCTTTGCCTGTACCTAGTGAACCTTGGGTAGATATATCTATGGACTTTGTGTTAGGTTTGCCTAGGACAAAAAGGGGTCGGGATTCAATATTTGTAGTGGTCGATGGTTTAGTAAGATGGCGCACTTCATACCATGTCATAAAACTGACGATGCTACTAATATTGCGGACTTATTCTTTAGTGAAATAGTACGTTTACATGGAGTACCTAAGAGTATAGTGTTTGATAGGGACGTGAAGTTTTTGAGTCATTTTTGGCGTGTTCAGTGGAATAAGTTAGGAACTAAGTTATTATTTTCTACAACTTGTCACCCACAAACAGATGGACAAACTGAGGTAGCTAATCAAACTATGACTCAACTACTTAGGACAGTAATCAATAAAAATCTGAAATCATGGGAAGAGTGTTTACCGTTTATAGAGTTTGCATATAATCGAGCTACACATTCTACTAATTCGTTTTCTCCTTTTGAAATTGTTTATGATTTTAATCCACTAACACCTATGGATTTAATACCTTTGCCTATGCATGAACGAGGTAGCTTGGACGGGAAATGAAAAGCCGAGATGGTGAAAACACTCCATGAAAAGGTCAGGATGCAGATCGAAGAGAAAGGAAAGCTGATTGCATCAAAACCAAATAAAGGAAGAAGACGCGTTACATTTGAGCCTGGAGATTGGGTCTGGGTGCATTTCAGAAAAGAGCATTTTCCAGAACAGAGGAAGTCAAAATTGCAACCACGAGGCGATGGACCATTTCAAATCATCGAGAGGATCAATGACAATGCATACAAAGTGGATTTACCAGGTGAGTATAATGTTTCAGCTACTTTTAATGTATCTGATCTCTCTCTGTTTGATGTAGGTTTAGATTCGAGGACGAATCCTTTTAAAGAGGGAGGGGATGATATGATCCAGGAGTCGAGCCCGACGAAGGCAAGTGCAAGACGAGACCCGTTGATAGTTGATGGCAGACCAATGACGCGATCAAGGGCAAAGCAAGTGAAACAATTGATGGGAAGAAACCATGGATGGAACCATGTTCAGGACTCAAAATGGAGCAACTTTCATGTTCGGGTCGAAGGCCAAATCGACTCGGATAAATTTGTTATCAAGCGACGAAAGCAGAGGCAGAAATCAAGACCATGCGGCCGCACAGCATGATACCGAAAACCAAAAGACCAGCTCAAGTAAAACCATGCGATTGCATGGATTTACACCATGCGGCCGCATGGGCCAAAAAAATTAGCGATTTTTCTATTTTTGGCCGAATTTCCTAGTTTCGATAGAATTCTTATGGAATCAAATTATTAGCATAATTTGATGGTTTTAGACGTTTTTATTCATTAGTATAAATAGGAGAATATCTTTTCAATGTAAAAAAACCTTTGAATTTTTGACATTGCTTAATATTATAGAGAGAGAATTATTCTTTCAATTTAATTGTTCTTCTTGAACAATCTTAGAACTTATCAAGATTCGACTTCTTGTGGCGTTCTATCAATCGGATTGTGGGTTCTTTCAATTGTAATCAAGGGATTTTAGGTTCTTCGCTAATCTAGGGTTTCTTGGTTCAATTCTTGGGATTCAAGATCCAAAACCGGGTTAGTATTGGCGTTCTTGGGTTCCGCATCAATCTCGTTGTGGGTTTCGTAGTTTCCATTGCTATGGGGTTTGCATCAGGTCCTTACCGATTGAACTTTGCTATTTGTACACTGATATTTAACACATTGTTTGACACTTGCATTTTGGATGAGTGTCAATTGGATGGGAAAACTCTTTGAAATTTAAATTGTCCAACAGGGTAGTGACACGTGGTAAAGTCTAAACTAAAGTGTACAACATAGTGTACATGTTGCAAGGTTCTTACCGATTGATCTTTCCTATTTGTACGCTGATTTTTGACACGTTTTTTGACACTTGCATTGTTGATGAGTGCCAATTGGATGGAAAATTTGTTTAAAATTTAGACTGTCCAATAGGGTAATGACACGTGGCAAAGTGTAAACTAAAGTGTACACCATAGTGTACATGTAGCAAGGTTCTTATCGATTGAACTTTGCTATTTTTACACTACTTTTTGACGCGTTCTTTGACACTTGCATTGTTGTCTAGTGTTAATTAGATGGAAAAACTGTTTGAAATATAAACTATCCAACAGGGTAATGTGACGTGGTAAACTGTAAACTAAAGTGTACACCATAGTTTGCATGTAGCAACGTTCTTACCGATTGAACTTTCCTATTTGTACACCAGTTTTTGAAACCTTATTTTATACTTGTATTGTTGTTAAGTGTCAATAGGATGGAAACACTGTTTGAAATATATACAGTCCAACAGGGTAATGTCTCGTGGCAAAGTGTAAACTAAAGTGTGTACACCATAGTGTACATTTAGGAAGGTCCTTACCGATTGAACTTTTCTATTTGTACACCATTTTTAACACGTTGTTTGAGACTTGCATTGTTGACGAGTGTCAATTGGATGGGAAAACTGTTTGAAATTTAAACTGTCCAACAGGGTAACGACACATGGCAAAGTCTACACTAAAGTGTACACCATAGTGTACATATTGCAAGGTTCTTACCGATTGATCCTTGCTATTTGTACACTAATTTTTGACACGTTGTTTGACACTTGCATTGTTGACGAGTGTCAATTGGATGGGAAAAGTGTTTGAAATTTAAACTCTCCAACAAGGTAATGACACGTGGCAAAGTCTAAACTAAGGTGTACACCATAGTGTACATGTAGCAAGGTTCTTACCGATTGGTCTTTGCTATTTGTACACAGATTTTTGACACGTTGTTTGACACGTGCATTGTTGTCAAGTGTCAATTGGATGGGAAAATGATTTGATATTTAAACAGTCCAACAGGGGGGTAATGTCACGTGGTAAAGTGTGAACTAAAGTGTGTACACCATAGTGCACATGTAGCAAGGTCCTTACCGGTTGAACTTTGCTATTTTTACACTGATATTTAACACGTTGTTTGACAATTGCATTGTGGACGAGTGTCAATTGGATGGGAAAACTCTTTGAAATTTAGATTGTCCAATAGTGTAATGACACGTGGCAAAGTGTAAACTAAAGTGTACACCATAGTGTACATGTTGCAAGGTTCTTACCGATTGAACTTTGCTATTTGTACGCTGATTTTTGACACATTGTTTGACACTTACATTGTTGACGAGTGCCAATTGGATGGAAAAACTCTTTAAAATTTAGACTGTCCAACAGGGTAATGACACGTGGCAAAGTGTAAACTAAAGTGTATACCATAGTGTACATGTAGCAAGGTTCTTAACAATTGCACTTTGCTATTTTTACAATGATTTTTCACACGTTCGTTGACACTTGGATTGTTGTCCAGTGTCAATTAGATGGAGAAACGGTTTGAAAAATAAACTGCCCAATAGTGTAATGTCACGTGGTAAAATTTAAACTAAAGTGTACATGTAGCAAGTTTCATACCGACTGAACTTTACTATTTGTATACTAATTTTTAACAAGTTGTTTGACACTGGCATTGTTGTCAAGTGTCAATTGGAAGGGAAAACTGAGTGAAATTTATACTGTCCAACAGGGTAATGTCACGTGGCAAATTTTAAACTAAAGTGTGTACACCATAGTGTACATGTAGCATGGTTCTTACCTATTGAACTTTGCTATTTGTACACTAATTTTTGACACGTAGTTTGACACTTGCATTGTTGTCAAGTGTCAATTGAATAGGAAAACTATTTGAAATTTAAACTGTCCAACAGGGTAATAACAAGTGGCAAAGTGTAAACTAAAGTTTACATCGTAGTGCTCATGTAGCGAGGTTCATACTGTTTGAACTTTGCTGTTTGTGCTTTGATTTTTGACACGTTCTTTGACACTTGCATTGCAATCAAGTGTCAATTAGATGGGAAAACTATTTGAAATTTAAACGGCGCAATAGGGTAATGTCACGTGGTAAAGTTTAAACTAAAGTATACATGTACCAAGGTTCATACCGATTGAGCTTTGCTATTTGTACACCAATTTTTGACGCGTTGTTTGACACTTACATTGCTGACTAGTGTCAATTGGTTGGGAAAACTATTTGAAATTTATACTGTCCAATAGGGTAATGTCATGTGACAAAGTGTAAACTAAAATGTGTACACCATAGTGTACAAGTAGCAAGGTTCTTACTGATTGAACATTGCCATTTGTACACTAATTTTTGACAAGTTGTTTGACACTTGCACTATTATCAAGTGGCAATTGGATGTGAAAACTGTTTCAAATTCATACTGTCCAACATGGTAATGTCACGCGATAAAGTTTGAACTAAAGTGTGTACACCATAGTGTGCATGAAGCAAGGTTCTTACCGATTGAATTTTGCTATTCGTACACTGATTTTTGACACGTTGTTTGACACTTGCATTGTTGTCAAGCGTCAATTGGATGGGAAAGCTATTCGAAATTCATACTGTCCAAGAGGGAAATGTCACGTGGCAAAATGTAAACTAAAGTGTGTACACCATAGTGTACATGAAGCAAGGTTCTTACCCATTTAACTTTGCTATTTGTACATTGATTATTGGCACGTGGTTTGACACTTGTACTAATGTCAAGTGTCAATTCGATGGGAAATATGTTTGAAATTTATACAGTCCAATAGGGTAATGTCACGTGGTAAAGTGTAAACTAAAGTGTATACACCATATTGTACATGTAGCAAAATCCTTACCGATTGAACTTTAATATTTTTACACTGATTTTTGACACGTTGTTTGACACTTGCATTGTTGACGAGTGTCAATTGGATGGAAAAACTTTTTGAAATTTCAACTGTCTAATAGGGTAACGACCTGTGAAAAAGTGTAAACTAAAGTGTACACCATAGTGTACATATAGGAAGGTTCTTACCGATTGAACTTTACTATTTTTACACTGATTTTTGACACGTTGTTTGACACTTGCATTGTTGTCAAGTGTAAATTAAATGGGAAAACTGTTTGAAATTTAAACTGTCCAATAGGTCAATGTCACGTGGTAAGTGTAAACTCAAGTGTACATGTAGCAGGGTTCGTACCGATTAAACTTTGCTATTTGTACACGGATTTTGACACGTTGTTTGACACTTGCATTGTTGTCAAGTGTCAATTAGATGGGAGAACTACTTGAAATTTATACTGTCCAACAGGGTAATGTCGTGTGGCAAATTGTAAACTAAAGTGTGTACACCATAGTGTACAAGTAGCAAGGTTCTTAGTGATTGAACATTGCCATTTGCACACTGATTTTTGACAAGTCGTTTCACACTTGCACTGCTGTCAAGCGTCAATTGGATGGGAAAATAGTTTGAAATTCATACTGTCCAGCAGGGTAATGTCACGTGGCAAAGTTTAAACTAAAGTGTGTACACCATAGTGCACATGAAGCATGGTTCTTACCGATTGAACTTTTCTATTTGTACATTGATTTTTGACACGTTGTTTGACACTTGCACTATTGTCAAGTGTAAATTACATGTGGAAAACTGTTTGAAATTCATATTGTCCAAAAGGGTAATGTCACGTGGCAAAGTGTAAACTAAAGTGTGTACACCATAGTGTACATGAAGCAAGGTTCTTACCAATTGAACTTTGCTATTTGTACATTGATTTTTAACACGTTGTTTGATACTTGTACTGTTGTCAACTGTCAATTGGATGGGAAATATATTTGAAATTTATACAGGCAAACAAGGTAATGTCACGAAGTAAAGTGTAAGCGAAAGTGTGAACACCATAATGTACATGTAGCAAGGTTCGTACCGATTGAACTTTACTATTTGAACACTGATGTTTGACATGTTGTTTGAGACTTGCATTGTTGACGAGTGTCCATTGGATGTGTACACCATATTGTACATGTAGCAAGATCCTTACCGATTGAACTTTGATATTTTTACACTGATTTTTGACACATTGTTTGACACTTGCATTGCTGATGAGTGTCAATTGGATGGAAAAACTTTTTGAAATTTCAACTGTCTAATAGGGTAACGACCCGTGAAAAAGTATAAACTAAAGTGTACACCATAGTGTACATATAGGAAGGTTCTTACCGATTGAACTTTACTATTTTTACACTGATTTTTGACACGTTGTTTGACACTTGCATTGTTGTCAAGTGTAAATTAAATGGGAAAACTGTTTGAAATTTAAACTGTCCAATAGGTCAATGTCACATGGTAAAGTGTAAACTAAAGTGTACATGTAGCAGGGTTCGTACCGATTAAACTTTGCTATTTGTACACGGATTTTTGACACGTTTGACACTGGCATTGTTGTCAAGTGTCAATTGGATGGGAGAACTACTTGAAATTTATACTGTCCAACAGGGTAATGTCACGTGGCAAAGTGTAAACTAAAGTGTGTACACCATAGTGTACAACTATCAAGGTTCTTAGTTATTGAACATTGCCATTTGCACACTGATTTTTGACACGTCGTTTGACACTTGCACTACTGTCAAGTGTCAATTGGATGGGAAAACAGTTTGAAATTCATGCTGTCCAGCAGGGTAATGTCACGTGGCAAAGTTTAAACTAAAGTGTGTACACGATAGTGTACATGAAGCATGGTTCTTACCGATTGAACTTTTCTATTTGTACATTGATTTTTGACACGTTGTTTAACACTTGCACTATTGTCAAGGGTATATTACATGTGGAAAAGTGTTTGAAATTCATACTGTCGAATAGCGTAATGTCATGTGGCAAAGTGTAAACTAAAGTGTGTACCCCATAGTGTACATGAAGCAAGGTTCTTACCGATTGAACTTTGCTATTTGTACACTTATTTTTGACATGTTGTTTGATACTTGCACTGTTTTCAAGTGTCAATTGGATGGGAAATGTATTTGAAATTTATACAGGCAAACAAGGTAATGTCACGACGTAAAGTGTAAGTGAAAGTGTGAACACCATATTGTAAATGTAGCAAGGTTCGTACCGATTGAACTTTGCTATTTGTACACTAATATTTGACACATTGTTTGAGACTTGCATTGTTGACGAGTGTCCATTGGATGGGAAAACTATTTGAAATTTAAACTATCCAATAAGGTTAAATTGATGGAAAAACTTGTTGTGAAGTGTCAAATTGATGGAAAAACTGTGTGAAATTTATATTTTCTAATAGGGTAATATCACGTGGCAAAGTGCAAACTAAAGTGTGTACAGGGTAATATACATGTGGCAAGGTTCTTACCGATTGAACTTTGCTATTCGTACACGGATTTTTGACACGTTGTTTGACACTTGCATTTTATCAAAGTGTCAATTGCATGGGAAAACTGTTTGAAATTTAAACTTTCCAACAGGAAAATGACACGTGGCAAAGTGTAAACTAAAGTTTACACCATAGTGTTCATGTAGAAAGGTTTTTATCGATTGAACTTTGCTATTTGTCCACTAATTTTTTGACACGTTGTTTGACACTAGCACTGTTGTCAAGTATCAGTTGGATGGAAAATATGTTTGAAATTTTTATAGTCCGACAGGGTAATGCCACGTGGCAAAGTGTAAACTGAAGTGTGGAAATCGTATTGCACATGTAGCAAGGTCCTTACCGATTGAACTTTGCTATTTGTACACCGATGTTTGACACGTTATTTGACTCTTGCATTGTTGATTAGTGTCAATTGGATGGGAAAACTATTTTAAATTTAAACAGTCCAACAGGGTAATGACACGTAGCTAAGTGTAAACTAAAGTGTACACCATAGTGTACATGTTGCAAGGTTCTTACCGATTGATCGTTGCTATTTGTACATTGATTTTTAACACGTTGTTTGACACTTATAATTTTGATGAGTGCCAATTGGATGGGAAAACTATTTGAAATTTAAACTGTCCATTAGGGTAGTGACACGTGAAAAAGTGTAGACTAAAGTGTACACCATAGTGTACATGTAGGAAGGTTCTTACCGATTGAACTTTACTATTTTTACACTGATTTTTGACACTTGCTTTGTTGTCAAGTGTCAATTAGATAGGAAAACTATTTGAAATTTAAACTGCCTAACAGGGTAATGTCACGTGGTAAAGTGTAAACTAAAGTGTACATGTAGCAAGGTTCATACCGATTAAACTTTGAGATTTATACACTGATTTTTGACACGTTGTTTGATGCATGCATTGTTGTCAAGAGTCAAACTGATGGGAAAACTGTGTGAAATTTATGCTATCTAATAGGGTAATATCATGTGGTAAAGTGTAAACTAAAGTGTGTACACCATAGTGTACATGTAGCAAGGTTCTTACTGATTGTACTTTGCTATTTGTACACTGATTTTTGACACTTGCACTATTGTCAAGTGTCAATTGGATGGAAAAATTGTTTGAAATTCATACTGTCCAACTGGGTAATGTCACGTGGCAAAGTGTAAACTAAAGTGTACACCGTAGTGTACATGTAGGAAGGTTCTAACCGATTGAACTTCACTTTTTTCACACTGATTTTTGACACGTTGTTTGACACTTACATTATTGTCAACTGTCAATTAGATTGGAAAACTGTTTGAAATTTAGACTGCCCAATAGGGTAATGTCACGTTGTAAAGTGTAAACTAAAGTGTATATGTAGCAAGGATCGTATCGATTGAACTTTGAGATTTGTACACTGATTTTTGACACGTTGTTTGATACTTGCGTTGTCGTCAAGTGTCAAATTGATGGGAAAATTGTGTGAAATTTATATTGTCTAACAGGGTAATATCACGTGGTAATGTGTAAACTAAAGTGTGTACACCATAGTGTACATGTAGCAAGGTTCTTACCGATTGAATTTTGCTATTTGTACATTAATTTTTGACACGTTGTTTGACACTTGCATTGTTACAAAGTGTCAATTGGATGGGAATACAGCTTGAAATTTAAACTGTCCAACAGGGTAATGACACGTGGCAAAGTGTAAACTAAATTTTACACCATAGTGTTCTTGTAGTAACATTCTTACTGATTGAACTTCGTTATTTGTACACTGATTTTTGTCATGTTATTTGACACATGCATTGCTGTCAAGTGTCAATTAGTTGGGAAAATTGTTTGAAATTTAAACTACCCAACAGGGTAATGTCACGTGGTAAAGTGTAAACTAAAGTCTACATGTAGCTAGGTTCATAGCGATTGAACTTTACAATTTTACACTGATTTTAGACACATTGTCTAACACTTGCATTGTTGACTAGTGTCAATTGGATGGGAAAACTGTTTGAAACTTATTCTGCCCAACAGGGTAATGTCACGTGGCAAAGTGTAAACTAATGTGTGTACACCATAGTGTACATGTAGCAAGGTTCTTACCGATTGAACTTTGTTATTTGTACGCTGATTTTTGACACGTTGTTTGACACTTGCACTATTGTCAAGTGTCAATATGCTGGGAAAATTGTTCGAAATTCATACTGTCAAACAAGGTAATTTCACATGGCAAAGTGTAAACTAAAGTGTGCACACCATAGTGTATATGAAACAAGGTTCTTACCGATTGAACTTTGCCATTTGTACACTTATTTTTGACACGTTGTTTGACGCTTGGACTATTGTCAAGTGTCAATTGGATGGGAAATATGATTGAAATTTATATAGTCCAACAGGGTAAAGTGTAAACTAAAGTGTGTATACCATATTGTACATGCTGCAAGGTCCTTATCGATTGAACTTTGCTATTTGTACACTAATGTTTGACACTCGCATTTTTATCAAGTGTTAATTGAATGGGAAAACTATTTGAAATTTAGACTATCCGACAGGGTAATGACATGTGGCAAAGTGTAAACTAAAGTGTATACCATAGTGTACATGTAGCAAGGATCTTACCGATTGAACTTCGTTATTTGTACACTTATTTTTTACATGTTCTTTGAAAGTTGCACTGTTGCCAAGTGTTAATTGGATGGAAAATATGTTTGAAATTTATATAGACCAACAGGGTAATGTCACGTGGCAAAGTGTAAACTAAAGTGTGTACACCATATTTTACATGCGGTAAGGTCCTTACCGATTGAACTTTGCTATTTGTACACTGATTTTTGACACGTTGTTTCACACTTGCACTGTTGTCCAGTGTCAATTGGATAGGAAAACTGTTTGAAATTTATATTGTCCAGTAGGGTAATGTCACATGGCAAAGTGTAAACTAAAGTGTGTACACCATAGTGTACATTTAGCAAGGTTCTTACCGATTGAACTTTGCTATTTGTACACTAAATTTTGACATGTTGTTTAACACTTGCATTGCTGTCAAGTGTCAATTGGATGAGAAAACTATTTGAAATTTACACAATCCAAGAGGGTAATGTCACACGGCAAAATGTAAACTAAAATGTGTACACCATAGTGAACTTGTTGCATGGTTCTTGTCGATTGAAGTTTGCCAGTTGTACACTAATTTTTGACACGTTGTTTGATAATTGCTTTGCTAACGAGTGTCAATTGGATGGGAAAACTATTTGAAATTCACACAATCCAAGAGGGTAATGTCATGTGGCAAAGTGTAAACTAATGTGTGTACACCATAGTGTACATATAGCAAGGTTCTTCCCGATTGAACTTTGCCTTTTGTAGACTAATTTTTGACACGTTTTTTAACACTTGCATTGCTTATTGTGTCAATTAGATGGGAAAATTGTTTGAAATTGAAACTGTCAAACCGGGTAAGGACACGTGGCAAAGTGTAAACCAAACTGTGCACCATAGTGTACATGTAGCGAGGTTCTTACCGATTGAACTTTGCTATTTATTCACTGATTTTTGACGCGTTGCTTGACACTTGCATTGTTGTCAAGTGTCAATTGGATGGGAAAACTATTTGAAATTTAAACTGTCCAAAAGAGTAATAACACGTGGCAAAGTGTAAACTAAAGTGTATACCATAGTGTACAGGTTGCAAGGTTCTTACCGACTGATCGTTGCTATTTGTGCACTAATTTTTGACACGTTGATTGACGCTTGCATTGTTGATGAGTGTCAATTGGATGGGAAAACTATTTGAAATTTGAGCTGTCCAATAGGGTAATGACACGTGGAAAAGTGTAAAGTAAAGTGTACAGCATAGTGTACATGAAGAAAGGTTATTACCGATTGAACTTTACTATTTTTACACTGATTTTTGATACGTTGTTTGACACTTGCATTGTTGTCAAGTGTCAATTACATGGGAAAGCTATTTGAAATTTAAACCGCCCAACAGGGTAATGTCACGTGGTAAAGTATAAACTAAAGTGTACATGTAGTAAGGTTCGTACCGATTGAACTTTGCTATTTGTACACTGATGTTTGGCACATTGTTTGACACTTGCATTGTTGTCAAGTGTTAAATTGATGGGAAAACTGGGTAAAATTTATACTGTCTAACATGATAATATCACATGGCAAAGTGTAAAACCAAAGTGTGTACACCATAGTATACATGTAGCAAGGTTTATACCGATTGAAGTTTGCTATTTGTACACGACTTTTTGACACGTCTGACACTTGCACTATTGTCAAGTTTCAATTGGATGGAAAAATTATTTGAAATTTAAACTATCCAATGGGTTAACGACACGAGGCAAAGTGTGAATTAAATTTTACACCATAGTGTTCATGTAGCAAGGTTCGTACCGCTTGAACTTTGCTATTTGTACACCGATTTTTAGCACGTTGTTTGACACTTGCATTGTTGACTAGTGTCAAATTGGATGGGAAAACTGTTTGAAATTCATACTACCCAATAGGGTAATATCACGTGGCAAAGTGTAAACTAAAGTGTGTACACCATAGTGTACATGTAGCAACTTCGCCATTTTTACATTATTTTTGACACGTTGTTTGACAATTGTACCATTGTCAAGTGTCAATTGGATGGGAAAACTATTTGAAATTCATACTGTCCAACAGGGTAATGTCACGTAGCAAAGTGTAAACTAAAGTCTGTACACCCAAGTGTAAGTGAAGCAGTGTTTTTATCGATTGAACTTTGCTATTTTTACACTAATTCTGGAAACGTTGTTTGAACTTGCAGTGTTGCTAAGTGTCAATTGGATGGGAAATATGTTTGAAATTTATACAGTCCAACATGGTAATGTCACGTGGTAAAGTGTAACCTAAAGTGTGTACACCGTATTATACAAGTAGCAAGGTCCTGACCGATTGAACTTTGCTATTGGTACATTGATGTTTGAAACGTTGTTTGACACTTGCATGGTTGACTAGTGTCAATTGGATGGGAAAACTATTTGAAATTTAAACTGTCCAAAAGGGTAATAACACGTGGCAAAGTGTAAACTAAAGTGTACACAATAGTGTACATGTTGCAAGGTTCTTTCGGACTAATCGGTGCTATTTGTGCACTAATTTTTGACACGTTAATTGACACTTGCATTGTTGATGAGTGTCAATTGGATGGGAAAACTATTTGAAATTTGAACTGTCCAATAGGGTAATGACACGTGGAAAAGTGTAAAGTGTACAACATAGTGTACATGAAGGAAGGTTATTACCGATTGAACTTTACTATTTTTACACTGATTTTTGATACGTTGTTTGACACTTGCATTGTTGTCAAGTGTCAATTACATGGGAAAGCTATTTGAAATTTAAACAGCCCAATAGGATAATGTCACGTGGTAAAGTGTAAACTAAAGTGTACATGTAGCAAGGTTCGTACCGATTGAACTTTCCTATTTGTACACTGATTTTCGACACGTTGTTTGACACTTGCATTATTGTCAAGTGTCATATTGATGGGAAAACTGTGTGAAATTTATACTGTCGAACAGTGTAATATCACGTGGCAAAGTGTAAACTAAAGTGTGTACACCATAGTGTACTTGTAGCAAGGTTCTTACCGATTGAACTTTGCTATTTGTACACTGATTTTTGAGACGTTGCTGACACTTGCATTGTTGCAAAGTGTCAATTGGACGGGAAAACTATTTGAAATTTAAACTGTCCAGCAGGGTAATGATACGTGGCAAAGTGTAAACTAAATTTTACACCATAGTGTTCATCTAGTAAGGTTCTTACCAGTTGAACTTTGCCATTTGTACACTGATTTTTGACACGTTATTTGCGACTTGGATTGTTGTCAAGTGTCAATTAGATGGGAAAACTGTTTGAAATTTTAACTACCCAACAGGGTAATGTCACGTAGTAAAGTGTAAATTAAAGTGTACATGTAGCTAGGTTCATAGCGATTGAACTTTGCTATTTGTATACTGATTTTTGACACATTGTTTGACACTTGCATTGTTAATTAGTGTCAACTGGATGGGAAAGCTGTTTGAAATTTATACTACCCAACAGGGTAATGTCACATGGCAAAGTGTAAACTAAAGTGTATGCACCAAAGTGTACATGTAGCAAGGTTCTTACCGATTGAACTTTACTATTAGTACACTGATTTTTGACACGTTGGTTGACACATGCACTATTGTCAAGTGTCAATTGGATGGAAAATTTTTTTGAAATTTATATTGTCCAACAGGATAATGTCTCGTGGCAAAGTGTAAACTAAAGTGTGTACACTATAGTGTACATTTAGCAAGGTTCTTACCGATTGAACTATGCTATTTGTACACTGATTTTTAAAACGTTGTTTGGCACTTACATTGTTGTCAAGTTTCAATTTGATGGGAATACTGTTTGAAATTTACACAATCCAAGAGGGTAATGTCACGCGCCAAAGTGTAAACTAAAATGTGTACACCGTAGTGTACATGTAGCAAGGTTCATACCGATTTTGCTACTTGTACACTGATTTTTGACACGTTTTTTGACACTTGCATCATTGTCAAGTGTCAATTGGATGGAAAAAT
This sequence comes from Olea europaea var. sylvestris, assembly GCF_002742605.1. Taxonomy (NCBI): domain Eukaryota; kingdom Viridiplantae; phylum Streptophyta; class Magnoliopsida; order Lamiales; family Oleaceae; genus Olea; species Olea europaea. The sequence continues at coordinate 404,100 of NW_019267399.1, read as the reverse complement.
AGCATGAAATTTATACTGTCGAACAAGGTAATGTCACATGGCAAAGTTTAAACTAATGTGTATACACCATAGTTTACATGTAGCAAAGTTCTTACCGATTGAACTTTGCTGTTTGTACACTTATTTTTGACACGATCTTTGATAGTTGCAGTGTTGTCAAGTGTTAATTGAATGGAAAAACTATTTGAAAGTTAAGTTGTCCCATAGGGTAATGTCACATGGCAAAGTGTAAACTAAAGTGTATACCATAGTGTACATGTTACAAGGTTCTTACCGATTGATCGTTGCTATTTGTACACTAATTTTTGACACGTTGTTTGACACTTACATTGTTGCAAAGTGTCAAATGGATGAAAAAACTGCTTGAAATTTAAGCTATCCAATAGGGTAATGACACGTGGCAAAGTGTAAACTAAAGTTTACACCATAGTGTTCATGTAGCAAAGTTCTTGCCGTTGGAACTTTGCTATTTGTACATTGATTTTTGACATGTTTTTTGACACTTGTATTGCTGTGAAGTGTCAATTAGATGGGAAAATAGTTCTAAATTTAAATTGCCCAACAACTTAATGTCACGTGGTAAAGTCTAAACTAACGTGTACATGCAGCTAGGTTCGTACCAATTGAACTTTGTTATTTGTACACTGATTTTTGACACGTTGTTTGACACTTGCATTGTTGACTAGTGTCGATTGGATGGGAAAATTGTTTGAAATTCATACAGCCCAACAAGGCAATATCACGTGGTAAAGTGTAAATTAAAGTGTGTGCACCATTGATTTTTAACACGTTGTTTGACACTTGCATTGTTGTCAAGTGTCAATTTGATGGAAAAACCGTTTGAAATTTAAACCGCCCAACAGGGTAATGTCATGTGGTAAAGTGTAAACTAAAGTGTACATGTAGCAAGGTCTTTATCGATTGAACTTTGCTATTTGTACACTGATGTTTGACACGTTGTTTGACACTTGCACTATTGATGAGTGTCAATTCGATGGGAAAACTATTTGAAATTTAAACTGTCCAACAGGGCAATGACACGTGGCAAAGTGTAAACTAAAGTGTACACCATAGTGTACATGTTGCAAGGTTCTTATCGATTAATCGTTGCTATTTGTACACTAATTTTTGACACGTTGTTTGACACTTGTATTATTGCAAAGTGTCAATTGGATGAAAAAACTGCTTGAAATTTAAACTGTCCAACAAGGTAATGACACGTGGCAAAGTGTAAACTAAAGTTTACACCATAGTGTTCATGTAGCAAAGTTCTTACCGTTTGAACTTTGCTATTTGTACGCTGATTTTTCACACGTTGTTTGACACTTGCATTGCTGTGAAGTGTCAATTAGATGGGAAAATAGTTTGAAATTTAAACAGCCCAACAACTTAATGTAACGTGGTAAAGTCTAAACTAACGTGTACATGTAGCTAGGTTTGTACCGATTGAACTTTGTTATTTGTACACTGATTTTTGACACGTTGTTTGACAATTGCATTGTTGACTAGTGTCGATTGGATTGGAAAACTATTTGAAATTTATACTGCCCAACAGGGTAATATCATGTGGCATAGTGTAAAGTGTGTACACAATAGTGTACATGTTGCAAGGTTCTTACCAATTGAACTTTGCTATTTGTACACTGATTTTTGATAAGTTGTTTGACACTTGCACTATTGTCAAGTGTTAATTTGATGGGAAAACTGTTTGAAAATTAAACTGTCAAACAAGGTAATAACAAGTGACAAAGTGTAACTAAAGTGTACACCATTGTGTACATGTAACAAGGTTCTTACCGATTGGACTTTGCTATTTGTACACTGATTTTGACACGTTCTTTGACACTTTCAATATTGTCAAGTGTCAATTGGATGGGAAAGCTATTTCAAATTTACACAATCCATGAGGGTAATGTCACGTGTCAAAGTGTAAACTAAAGTGTGTACACCATAGTGTACATGTAGCAAGGTTCTTGCCGATTGAACTTTGTCATTTGTACACTCATTTTTGATACGTTGTTTGACACTTGCATTGCTGACGAGTGCCAATTGGATGGGAAAAATATTTGAAATTTAAAATGTCCTACAGGACAATGACACGTGGCAATGTGTAGACTTAAGTGTACACTATAGTGTACATGTAGCAAGGTTATTACCGATTGAACTTTTCTATTTGTACACTGATTTTTGGCATGTTGTTTAACACTTGCATTGTTTTCAAGTGTCAATTAGATGGGAAAATTGTTTGAAATTTAAACTGCCCTACAGGGTATTGTCATGTGGTAAAGTGTAAACTAAAATGTACATGTAGGAAGGTTCGTACCGATTGAACTTTGCTATATGTACACTGACTTACGACATGTTGTTTGACACTTGTATTTTTGTCAAGCATCAATTGGATGGGAAAACTATGTGAAATTTATCATTTCCAACAGGGTAATGTCATGTGGCAAAGTGTAAACTAAAGTGTGTACACCATAATGCACATGTAATAAGGTTCTTACCGAATGAACTTTGCTATTTGTACACTAATTTTTGACATGTTGTTTGACACTTGCTGTAGAACCCCAAATAATTTTAAACACCTTAGTGGCACTAAGACATGAATATTGGATGGCTAAAGTATATTTCAGATTTTTAGTCTCATTTGAGACCCATTTACGACATAGAAAACATTCAATTTGGAAAATGTTATCTAAAGAAAAGTTGTAGCTCTTTTACTTAGCTTTCCAATGCACTTCGAATTACCTCAATCAGATATCAGGAGAAGACGTTAAGATAGAAATACTAAAGGCTATACAGTATCAACCGAAGTATGCGGAATATGAAAAGTCAAATTCCTACACGATTTTCTAGTACCTTCTTATAACTCCCACATAAATGACACCCGTGTTAAAGAGTATTAGGCCCTTCACTTGCCCATAAGTTTTGAGATTTTTACCTATAAATAGGCCCCAATGCATACACATTTTTCACACCAAGACAAAAGATTCTAAGCATAAAAGAGAGAGTTTTCAAGTCTAGAAAAAAGAGAAAGGAGAGGGAGGAAAATTAATTTTTCCTAGAAGTTTTGGTGCTATCAAGAAATGTTTTCCAAGCATCAATTCTCAACGGAGTGTTTTTTGAAACATCAAAGGAGTTCATTTTTCAACAAGGTTCAAAGCATCAATCAAGGTAGGTAGAGGCGCAAAGTGTTAATTCGTGTTAAGTTATAAGTTTCTAGCAAATGAAGATTTATGTTAATGTTTGTATGTCTAATGGTACCTCCGGTACGACATACACCTCCATGTCTAATGGTACCTCCAGGTACGGCATGTACTTCCAGTCTAGGTATCGTGTTAAGTCATGACTCTACATGTTTGGGATCTACCGGAAATCCTACTATGAAAAGGATTTTAAAGTTACAGCTTGAAATGTATAGCCTAATCACGAATGCACCAATGATATCTATTGATTTTTTTTAACTCATGGGTTTAACCCCTTCTCTACAGATTAATATGATTCTACCTTGGGCCTAGATGATGGAAAAGATGTAGAGTGGTGCAACGAGTCCATGGGAAAACCCGGTGAACAAGTTATTTAGATTTATTTTTGTGAACATTTTCAATTTTATTTCTTTAAAGTATTTGAATAACGCTGAACGTGAGAACAAGTTGTGTTTTCTTCAAATAAATTACTTTTCGTTATTTTTTATTTAGTGTTTTATTTAAAGTATTCGAAAGGTTGTTGTTAAAATTATCATTGTAAAAATTAAGCTTCCGCTAAAATATATTCTCCTATGAGTAAACCACCGGTTAGTTAAGTAAAATAAGTAGCATTCATGTCCACAAGGGGTCCGGGTGTTATACTTGCACTATTGTCAAGTGTCAATTGGATGGGAAAACTGTTTGAAATTCATATTGTCCAACAGGGTAATGTCACGTGGCAAAGTGTAAACTAAAGTGTGTAGACCATGGTGTACATGAAGCAAGGTTCTTATCTATTGAACTATGCTATTTGTACACTGATTTTTGACACGTTGTTTGACACTTATACTGTTGTCATGTGTCAATTGGATGGGAAATATGTTTGAAATTTATATAGTCCAACAGGGTAATGTCACTTGGTAAAGTGTAAACTAAAGTGTGTACACCATATTGTACATGTAGCAAGGTCCTTATCGATTTAACTTTGCTATTTGTACACTGAAGCTAGACACATTGTTTGACACTTGTATTGTTGACGATTATCAATTGGATGGGAAAACTAGTTGAAATTTAAACTGTCCAAAGCGTAATGACACGTGGCAAAGTGTAAACTAAATATTACACTATAGTGTTCATGTAGCAAGGATCTTACCGATTTAACTTTACCATTTGTACGCTGATTTTTGACACTTGTATTAACTGTTTGAAATTTAAACTGCCCAACAGGGTAATGTCACGTGGTAAAGTGTACATGTAGCTAGGTTCATAGCGACTGAACTTTGCTATTTGTACACTGATTTTTGACACGTTGTTTGACACTTGCATTGCTGTCAAGTGTCAATCAGATGGGAAAACTGTTTGAAATTTAAACTGCCCAACAAGGTAATGTCACGTGTAAAGAGTAAACTAAAGTGTACTTGTAGCAAGGTTCATACCGATTGAACTTTGTTATTTGTACACTGATTTTTGACATGTTGTGTGACACTTGCATTGTTGACTAGTGTCAATTGGATGTGAAAACTGTTTGAAATTTATACTGCCCAATAGGGTAATGTCACGTAGCAAAGTGTAAACTAAAGTATTCACACCATAGTGTACATGTAGCATGGTTCTTACCGATTGAACTTTGCTATTTGTACACTAATTTTGACATGTTGTTTGACACTTGCATTGCTGGCGAGTGTCAATTGGATAGGAAAACTATTTGAAATTTAAACTGTCAAACAGGGTAATAACACGTGGCAAACTGTAAACTAAAGTGTACACCAAAGTGTACATGTAGCAAGGTTATTATCGATTGAACTTTCCTATTTGTACACTGATTTTTGACATGTTGTTTGACACTTGCATTATTTTCAAGTGTCTATTAGATGGGAAAATTGTTTGAAATTTAAACTGCCCTACAGGGTATTGTCATGTGGTAAACTGTAAACTAAAGTGTACATGCAGCAGGGTTCATACCGATTGAACTTTGCTATTGGCACACTGATTTGTGACACGTTGTTTGACACTTGCATTGTTGTCTAGCATCAATGGGATGAGAAACATATGTGAAATTTATATTGTCCAATAAGGTAATGTCACATGGCAAGGTGTAAACTAAAGTCTGTACACCATTGTGTACATGTAGCAAGGTTCTTACTGATTGAACTTTGCTATTTGTACACTTATTTTTGGCACGATGTTTGAAGCTTGCAGTGTTTTCAAGTGTCAATTGGATGGGAAAACTATTTAAGATTTTAGCTGTCCAATAGGGTAAAGTCACGTGGCAAAGTGTAAACTAATGTATACACCATAGTGTACATGTAGTAACGTTCTTACCGATTCAACTTTGCTATTTGTACACCGATATTTTACATGTTGTTTGATGCGTGGATTGTTGTTAAGTGTCAATTGGATGGGAAAATTGTTTGAAATTTATACAGTCCAATAGGGTAATGTCACGTGGCAAAGTGTAAACTAAAGTGTGTGCACCATAGTGCACACGTAGCAAGGTCCTTACCGATTGAACTTTTCTATTTGTACACTGATATTTAACACGTTGTTTGACACTTGCCTTGTTGATGAGTGTCAATTGGATGAGAAAACTATTTGAAATTTAAACTGTCCAACAGGGTAATGACACGTGGCACAGTCTAAACTATAGTGTACATCATAGTGTGCATGTTACAAGATTCTTACCGATTGATCCTTGCCATTTGTACACTGATTTTTGATACGTTGTTCGACACTTTTGTTTTTGACGAGTGTCAATTGGATGAGAAAAGTGTTTGAAAATTAAACTCTCCAACAAGATAATGACACGTGATAAAGTCTAAATTAAAGTGTACACCATACTGTACATGTAGCAAGGTTCTTACCGATTGATCTTTGCTATTTGTACACTGATTTTTGACATGTTGTTTGACACTTGCATTGTTGTCAAGTGTCAATTGGATGGTAAAACTATTTGAAACTTAAATAGTCCATCAAGGGGGGATAATGATACGTGGCAAAGTGTAAATTAAAATGTACACCATAGTGTACATGTAGCAAGGCTTTTACCGATTGAACTTTGCTATTTGTATACTGATTTTTGACACATTCTTGGACACTTGCATTGTTGTCCAGACTCAATTAGATGGAAAGACTGTGTGAAATATAAACTGCCCAATAGGGTAATGTCACGTGGTAAAATGTAAACTAAAATGTACACCATAGTGTACTTGTTGTAAGGTTCTTACCGATTGAACTTTGCTATTTGTACATTAATTTTTGACACGTTGTTTGACACTTGCATTGTTGTCAAGTGTCAATTGGATGGGAAAACAATGTGTAATTTATATTGTCTAATAGGATAATGTCACGTGGCAAGGTGTAAACTAAAGTGTGTACACAATAGTGTACATGTAGCAAGGTTCTTATCTATTGAACTTTGCTATTTGTACACTGATTTTTGACACGTTGTTAGATACTTGAATTGTTGTCAAGTATCAATTGGATGGGAAAACTATTTGAAATTTACACAATCGAAGAGGGTAATGTCACGTGGTAAAGTGTAAACTAAAGTCTGTACACCATAGTGTACATGTAGCAAAGTTCTTCCCGATTGAACTTTGCCATTTGTGCACTGATTTTTGACACGTTGTTTGACACTTGCATTGCTGAAGAGTGTCAATTGGATGGGAAAACTGCTTGAAATTTAAACTGTCAAACAGGGTAATGACACGTGGCAAAGTGTAAACTAAAGTGTACACTATAGTGTACATGTAGCAAGGTTATTACCGATAGAACTTTGCTATTTGTACACTGATTTTTTACACGTTGCCTGACACTTGCATTGTTTTCAAGTGTGAATTTAATGGGAAAATTGTTTGAAATTTAAACTGCCCAACAGGGTAATGTCATATGGTAAAGTGTAAACTAACGTTTGCACCATAGTGTTCATGTAGCAAAGTTCTTACCAATTGAACTTTGCTATTTGTACACTAATTTTTGACACGTTGTTTGACCCTAGCATTGCTGTCAAGTGTCAATTCGATGGGAAAATAGTTTGAAATTTAAGCTCCCCAATAGGGTAATGTCACGTGGTAAAGTGTAAACTAAAGTGTACACGTAGCTAGTTCATACGGATTTAAGTTTCTTATTTGTACATTGATTTTTGTACATTGTTTGACACTTGAATTGTTGACTAGTGTCGATTGGATGGGAAAACAGTTTGAAGTTCATACTGCCCAATAGGGTAATGGCACGTGGCAAAGTGAGACTATAGTGTGTACACCATAGTAAACATGTAGCAATGTCATGTGGTAAAGTTTGAACTAAAGTGTACACCATAGTGTACTTGCAGCAATGTTCTTACTGATTGAACTGTGCTATTTGTACACTGATTTTTGACAAGTTGTTTGACACTTGCATTGTTGTTAAGTGTTAATTGGATGGGAAAACTGTTTGAAAATTAAACCGTCAAACAGTGTAATGACAAGTGACAAAGTGTAAACTGAAGTGTACACCATTGTGCACTTGTAGCAAGGTTATTACCGATTGAACTTTGCTATTTGTACACTAATTTTGACACGTTGTTTGACACTTCTATTGTTGTCAAATGTCAACTGGATGGGAAAACTGTTTGAAATTTACACAATCCAAGAGGGTAATATCACGTGGCAAAGTGTACATGAAAGTGTGTACACCATAGTGTACATGTAGCAAGGTTCTTCCTGATTGAACTTTGCCATTCGTACACTAATTTTTGACACGTTGTTTAACACTTGTATTGCTGACGAGTGTCAATTTGATGGGAAACTATTTGAAATTTAAACTGTCCAATAGGGTAATGACACGAGGCAAAGTGTAAACTAAAGTGTGTACACCGTATTGTACATGTAGCATGGTCCTTACCGATTGAACATTGCTATTTGTATACTGATGTTTGACACGTTGTTTGACACTTGCATTGTTGACGAGTGTCATTTGGATAGGAAAACTATTTGAAATTTAAACTATCCAATAGGAAAATGATAGGTGGAAAAGTATAAACTAAAGTATACACCGTAGTGTACATGTTGCAAGGTTCATACCGATTGATCGTCGCTATTTGTGCACTAATTTTTGACACGTTATTTAACACTAGCATTGCTATCAAGTGTCAATTAGATGGAAAAATAGTTTGTAATTTAAGCTACCGAATAGGGTAATGTCACGTGGTAAAGTATCAACTAAAGTGTACATGTAGCTAGGTTCTTACCGATTTAAGTTTCTTATGTGCACATTGATTTTTGTACGTTGTTTAACACTTGCATTGTTGACTAGTGTCGATTGGATGGGAAAAATATTTGAAATTTATACTACTCAACAGAGTAATGGCACGTGGCAAAGTGTAAACTAAAGTGTGTACACCATAATGTACATGTAGCAAGGTTTTTACCTATTGAACTTTTCTATTTGTACACTTATTTTTGACAAGTTGTTTGACACTTGCATTGTTGTCAAGTGTCAATTGGATGGGAAAATTGTTTGAAAAATAAACTATCAAATAGGATAATGACAAGTGGCAAAGTGTAAACTAAAGTGTACACCATTGTGTACGTGTAGCAAGTATCTTACAGATTTAACTTTGCTATTTGTACACTGATTTTTGACACGTTGTGTGACACTTGCATTGTTGTCAAGTGTCAATTGGATAGGAAAACTGAGTGAAATTTATACTATCCAATAGAGTAATGTCACGAGGCAAAGGGTAAACTAAAGTGTGTACACCGTATTGTACATGTAGCATGGTCCTTACCGATTGAACTTTGCTATTTGTACACTGATGTTTGACACATTGTTTGACACTTACATTGTTGACGAGTGTCATTTGGCTAGAAAAACTATTTGAAATTTAAACTGTCCAACAGGGTATTGATACGTGGTAAAGTGCAAACTAAAGTGCACACCGCAGTGTACATGTTGCAAGGTTCACATCGATTGATCGTCGCTATTTGCACACTAATTTTTGACACTTTGTTTGACACTAGCATTGCTGCCAAGTGTCAATTAGGTGGGAAAATAGTTTGTAATTTAAGCTGCCCAATAGGGCAATGTCACATGGTGAACTGTAAACTAAAGTGTACATGTAGCTAGGTTCATACCGATTTAAGTTTCTTATTTGTACAATGATTTTTGTAAGTTGTTTAATACTTGCATTGTTTACTAGTGTCAATTGGATGGAAAAACTGTTTGAAATTTATACTGCCCAACAGGGTAATGGCACGTGGCAAAGTGTAAACTTAAGTGTGTACACAATAGTGTACATGTAGCAAGGTTCTTACCTGTTGAACTTTGTTATTTGTACACTGATTTTTGACAAGTTGTTTGACACTTGCATTGTTGTCAAGTATCAATTGGATGGGAAAATTGTTTGAAAATTAAACTGTCAAACTGGGTAATGAGAAGTGGCGAAGTGTAAACTAAAGTGTACACCATTGCGTACGTGCAGCAAGTTTCTTACCGATTGAACTTTGCTATTTGTACACTGATTTTGACACGTTGTTTGACACTTTCATTGTTGTCAAGTGTCAATTGGATGGGAAAACTATTTGAAATTTACACAATCCAAGAGGGTAATGTCATGTGGCAAAGTGTAAACTAAAGTCTGTATACCATAGTGTACATGTAGCAATGTTCTTCCCGATTGAACTTTGCCATTTGTACACTGATTTTTGACACGTTGTTTGACACTTGCATTGCTGACAAGTGTTAATTGGATGGGATAACAATTTGAAATTTAAACTATCAAATAGGGTAATGACAAGTGGCAAAGTGTAAACTAAAGTGTACACTATAGTGTACATGTAGCAAGGTTATTACCGATTGAACTTTGCTATTTGTACACTGAGTTTTGACATGTTGTTCGACACTTGCACTATTTTCAAGTGTCATTAGATGGGAAAATCATTTGAAAGTTAAACTGCCCTACAGGGTATTGTCACGTGGTAAAGTGTAAACTAAAGTGTGCATGCAGCAAGGTTCATACCGATTGAACTTTGCTATTTGTACACTAATTTTTGACACGCTGTTTGACACTTGCATTGTTGTCAAGTGTCAATTGGATGGAAAAACTATGTGAAATTTATACTGTCCAACAGGGTAATGTCACGTGGCAAGGGGTAAACTAAAGTGTGTACACCTTATTGTACATGTAGCAAGGTCCTTGCCGATTGAACTATGCTATTTGTACACTGATGTTTGACACGTTGTTTGACACTTGCGTTGTTGACGAGTGTAAATTGGATGGAAAAACTATTTGAAATTTAAATTGTCCAACAGGGTAATGATACGTGGCAAAATGTAAACTAAAGTGTACACCGTAGTGTACATGTTGCAAGGTTTTTATCGATTGATCGTTGCTATTTGTACACTGATTTTTGACACGTTGTTTGACACTTGCATTGTTGCAAAGTGTCAAATGGATGAGAAAACTGTTTGAAATTTAAACTGTTCCATAGGGTGATGACACGTGGCAAAGTGTAAACTAAAGTTTACACCATAGTGTTCATGTAGCAAAATTCTTACCGATTGAAGTTTGCTGTTTGTACACTAATTTTTGACACGTTGTTTGACACTTGCATTGCTATCAATTGTCAATTAGATGGGAAAATAGTTTAAAATTTAAACTGCCCAATAAGGTAATGTCACGTGGCAAAGTCTAAACTAAAGTGTACATGTGGCTAGGTTCATACCGATTGAACTTTGTTATTTGTACACAAATTCTTGACACGTTGTTTGACACTTGCATTGTTGACTAGTATCGATTGGATGGGAAAACTGCTTGAAATTTATACTGCCTAACAGGGTAATGTCACGTGGCAAAGTGTAAACCAGACTGTGTACTCCATAGTGTACATGTAGCAAGGTTCTTACCGATTGACCTTTGCTATTTGTACACTGATTTTTGACATGTTGTTTGACACTTACAATATTGTCAAGTGTCAATTGGATGGGAAAACTATTTCAAAATTAAACTGTCAAAGAGGGTAATGACGAGTGGTAAAGTGTAAACTAAAGTGTACACCATTGTGTACGTGTAGCAAGGTCCTTACCGATTGAACTATGCTATTTGTACACTGATGTTTGACACGTTGTTTGACACTTGCGTTGTTGATGAGTGTAAATTGGATGGAAAAACTATTTGAAATTTAAATTGTCCAACAGGGTAATGATACGTGGCAAAGTGTAAAATAAAGTGTACACCGTAGTGTACATGTTGCAAGGTTTTTATCGATTGATCGTTGCTATTTGTACACTATTTTTGACACGTTGTTTGACACTTGCATTGTTGCAAAGTGTCAAATGGATGAGAAAACTGTTTGAAATTTAAACTGTTCAATAGGGTAATGACACGTCGCAAAGTGTAAACTAAAGTTTACACCATAGTGTTCATGTAGCAAAATTCTTACCGATTGAAGTTTGCTGTTTGTACACTAATTTTTGACACGTTGTTTGACACTTGCATTCTATCAATTGTCAATTAGATGGGAAAATAGTTTGAAATTTAAATTGCCCAATAAGGTAATGTCACGTGGCAAAGTCTAAACTAAAGTGTACATGTGGCTAGGTTCATACCGATTGAACTTTGTTATTTGTACACAGATTCTTGACACGTTGTTTGACACTTGCATTGTTGACTAGTATCGATTGGATGGGAAAACTGCTTGAAATTTATACTGCGTAAGGTAATGTCACATGGCAAAGTGTAAACCAAACTGTGTACTCCATAGTGTACATGTAGCAAGGTTCTTACCGATTGAACTTTGCTATTTGTACACTGATTTTTGACAAGTTGTTTGACACTTATACTGTTGTCAAGTGTCAATTGGATGGGAAAACTATTTCAAAATTAAACTGTCAAAGAGGGTAATGACAAGTGGCAAAGTGTAAACTAAAGTGTACACCATTGTGTACGTGTAGCAAGGTTCTTACCGATTGAACTTTGCTATTTGTACACTGATTTTGACACATTGTTTGACACTAGCAATGTTGTCAAGTGTCAATTGGATGGAAAAGCTGTTTGAAATTTACACAATCCAAGAGGGTAATGTCATGTGGCAAAGTGTAAACTAAAGTGTGTAGACCATAGTGTACATGTAGCAAGGTTTTTGCCGATTGAACTTTGCCATTTTAACATCAATTTTTGATACGTTGTTTGACACTTGTATTCCTGACAAGTGTCAATTGGATAGGAAAACTATTTCAAATTTAAACTGTCAAACAGGGTAATGACACGTGGCAAAGTGTTAACTAAAGTGTACACCATAGTGTATATGTAGTAAGGTTATTACCTATTGAACTTTACTATTTGTACACTGATTTTTGACACGTCGTTTGACACATGCATTGTTTTCAAGTGTCAATTAGATGGAAAAATTGTTTGAAATTTAAACTGCCTGACAAGGTATTGCCACGTGGTAAAGTGTAAACTAAAGAGTACATGCAGCAAGGTTCATACCGATTTAACTTCGTTATTTGTACACTAATTTTTAACACGTTGTTTAACACTTGCATTGCTGTCAAGTGTCAATTGATGGAAAAACTGTGTGAAATTGATACTGTCTAACAAGGTAATGTCACATGGTAAAGTGTAAACTGAAGTGTGTACACCATAGTGTACATGTAGCATGGTTCTTACCGATTGAACTTTGCTATTTGTACCCTTATTTTTGACACGATGTTAGACACTTGCAGTTTTGTCAAGTGTCAATTAGATGGAAAAACTGTTTGAAATTTAAGCTGTCTAGTAGGGTAGTATCATGTGACAAAGTGTAAACTAAAGTGTACAACATAGTGCACATGTAGCAACGTTCTTACTGATTGAACTTTGCAATTTGTACACTGATTTTTTGCACGTCGTTTAACACTTGCATTGTTGTCAAGTGTCAGTTGGATGGGAAAACTATTTGAAATTTAAATGGTCCAACAGGGGGATAATGTCACGTGGTAAAGAGTGAACTAAAGTGTGTACACCATAGTGTACGTGTAGCAAGGTCCTTACTGTTTGAACTTTGCTATTTGTACACTGATATTCAACACGATATTTGACACTTGCATTGTGGACGAGTGTCAATTGGATGGGAAAACTCTTTTAAATTTATATTGTCCAACAGGGTAGTGACACGTGGCAAAGTGTAAACTAAAGTGTACATCATAGTGTACATGTTGCAAGGTTCTTACTGATTGATCTTTGCTAATTGTGCACTGATTTTTGACACGTTGTTTGACACTTGCACTGTTGATGAGTGCCAGTTGGATGGAAAAATTGTTTAAAATTTAGACTGTCCAATAGGGTAATGACACATGGCAAAGTGTAAACTAAAGTGCACACCATAGTGTACATGTAGCAAGGTTCTTACCGATTGAACTTTGCTATCTGTACACTGCTTTTTGACACGTTCTTTGACACTTGTATTGTTGTCCAGTATCAATTAGATGGAAAAACTATTTGAAATATAAACTGTCCAACAGGATAATGTCACATGATAAAGTGTAAACAAAAGTGTACACCATAGTGTACATATAGCAACGTTCTTACCGATTGAACTTTGCTATTTGTACACCAGTTTTTGACACGTTATTTGATACCTGCATTGTTGTTAAGTGCCAATTGGATGGGAAAACTATTTAAAATTTATACAGTCTAACAGGGTAATGTCATGTGGCAAAGTGTAAACAAAAGTGTGTACTCCATAGTGTACATGTAGCAAGGTCCTTACCAATTGAACTTTTGTATTTGTACACTAATATTTAACACGTTGTTTGAGACTTGCATTATTGACAAGTGTCAATGGATGGAAAAAATGTTTGAAATTTAAACTGTCCAATAGGGTAACGACACGTGGCCAAGTCTACACTAAAGTGTACACCATAGTGCACATGCTGCAAGGTTCTTACCGATTGATCCTTGCTATTTGTGCACTAATTTTTGACACGTTGTTTGACACTTGCATTGTTCACGAGTGTCAATTGGATGGGAAAAGTGTTTAAAATTTAAACTCTCCAACAGGGTAATGACACATGGCGAAGTCTAAACTAAAGTGTAAACCATAGTGTACATGTAGCAAGGTTCTTACCGATTGATCTTCGCTATTTGTACACTGATTTTTGACATGTTGTCTGACACCAGCATTGTTGTCAAGTTTCAATTGGATGGAAAAACTAGTTGAAATTTAAACAGTCCAACAGGTGGGTAATGTCACATGGTAAAGTGTGAACTAAAGTGTGTACACCATAGTGTACATGTAGCAAGGTCCTTATCGATTGAACTTTGCTATTTGTACACTGATATTTGACACGTTGTTTGACACTTGCATTGTGGACGAGTGTCAATTAGATCGGAATACTCTTTGAAATTTAAATTGTCCAACAGCGTAATGACACGTTGCAATGTGTAAATTAAAGTGTACACCATAGTGTACATGTTGCAAGGTTCTTACCGATTGATCTTTCCTAATTGTACACTGATTTTTGACACGTTGTTTGATACTTGTATTGTTGATGAGTGCCAATTGGATGGAAAAATTGTTTAAAATTTAGACTGTCCAATAGGGTAATGACATGTGGCAAAGTGTAAACTAAAGTGTACACCATAGTGTACATGTAGCAAGGTTCTTACCGATTGAACTTTGCTATTTGTACACTGATTTTTCACACGTTCTTTGACACTTGGATTGTTGTCCAGTGTCAATCGGATGTAGAAACTGTTTGAAATATAAACTGCCCAATAGTGTAATGTCACGTGGTAAAATGTAAACTAAAGTGTACATGTAGCAAGGTTCATACCGATTGAACTTTGCTATTTGTACACTAATTTTTGACAATTTGTTTGACACTAGCATTGTTGTCAAGTGTCAATTGGATGGGAAAACTGTGTAAAATTTTCACTGTCTAACAGGGTAATGACACATGACAAAGTGTAAACTAAAGTGTGTACACCATAGTGTACATGTTGCAGGGTTATTACCGATTGTACTTTGCTATTTGTACACTGATTTTTGATACGAAGTTTGACACTTGCAGTGTTGTCCAAGGTCAATTGGACGGGAAAACTGTTTAAAATTTAAGTTGTCCAATAGGATAATGTCACATGGGAAAGTGTAAACTAAAGTGCGTACATCATAGTGTACCTGTAGTAAGGTTCTTACAGACTGAACTTTTGTATTTGTACACTTATTTTTGACACGTTGTTTGACACCTGCATTGTTGTCAGGTGTCAATTGGATGGGAAAACCGTTTGAAATTTAAACTGTCCAACAAGGTAATGACATGTGGCAAAGTATAAACTAAAGTGTGTACACCATAGTGTACATGTAGCAAGGTTCTTCCCGATTGAACTTTGCCATTTGTACATTGATTTTTGACACGATGTTTGACACATGAATTGCTGACGAGTATCAATTGGATGGGAAAACTGTTTGAAATTTAAACGGTCAAACAGGATAATGACACGTGACAAAGTGTAAACTAAAGTGTATACCATAGTGCACATGTAGCAAGGTTATTACCGATTGAACTTTGCTATTTGTACACTGATTTTTGACACATTGTTTGACACTTGCATTATTTTCAAGTGTCAATTAGCTGGGAAAATTGTTTGAAATTAAAACTGTCCTACAGGGTATTGTCATGTTGTAAAGTGTAAACTAAAGTGTACTTCCAGCAAGGTTCATACTGATTGAACTTTGCTATTTGTACACTAATTTTTGACCCATTGTTTGACACTTACATTGTTGTCATGTGTCAATTGGACGCGAAAACTATGTACAATTTATTTTGTCCAACAGGGTTATGTCACATGGTAAAGTGTAAACTAAAGTGTGTACACCATAGTGTACATGTAGCAAGGTTCTTACCGATTGAACTTTGCTATTTGTACACTTATTTGTGACACAATGTTTGACACTTGCAGTGTTGTCAAGTATCAATTGGATGGGATAACTATTTGAAATTTAAGCTGTCCAATAGTGTAATGTCACGTAGTAAAGTGTAAGCTAAAGTGTACACCATAGTGTACATGTAATAGCGTTCTTATCGATTAAACTTTTCTATTTGTACACCGATTTTTGACACGTTATTTGATACTTGCATTGTTGTTAAGTGTCAATTGGATGGGAAAACTATTTGAAATTTATACAGTCCAACAGGACAATGTCACATGGCAAAGTGTAAACTAAAGTGTGTACAACATAGTGTATATGTAGCAAGGTCCTTACCATTTGAACTTTTCTATTTGTACACCAATATTTAACACGCTGTTTGAGACTTGCATTGTTGACGAGTGTCAATTGGACCGAAAAATTGTTTGAAATTTAAACTGTCCAACAGGGTAATGATACGTGGCAAAGTCGACACTAAAGTGTACAAGATAGTGTACATGTTGCAAGATTCTTACTGATTGATCCTCGCTCTTTGTACACTAATTTTTGACACGTTGTTTGACACTTGCATTCTTGATGAGTGCCAATTGGATGAGAAAACTGTGTAAAATTTAGACTGTCCAACATGGTAATGACACGTGGCAAAGTGTAAAGTAAAGTGTACACCATAGTGTACATGTAGCAAGGTTTTTACCGATTGAACTTTACTATTCGTACCCTGATTTTTGACACGTTCTTGGACACTTGCATTGTTCTCTTGTGTCAATTAGATGGAAAAACTGTTTGAAATATAAACTGCCCAATAGGGCAATGTCACATGGTAAAATGTAAACTAAAGTGTACATGTAGCAAGGTTCATACCGATTAAACTTTGCTATTTGTACACTGATTTTTGACAAGTTGTTTGACACTTGCATTATTGTCAAGTGTCAATTGGATGGGAAAACAATGTGAAATTTATACTGTCTAACAGGATAATGTCACGTGGTAAGTATAAACTAAAGTGTGTACACCATAGTGTACATGTAGGAAGGTTCTTACCTATTGAACTTTGCTATTTGTACACTAATTTTTGACACGTCGTTTGATACTTGCATTGTTGTCAAGTGTCAATTGGATTGGAAAACTATTTGAAATTTACACAATCCAAGAGGGTAATGTCACGTGGCAAAGTGTAAACTAATAGCAAAGTTCTTCCCGATTGAACTTTGCCATTTGTACACTGATTTTTGACATGTTATTTGACACTTGCATTGCTGATGAGTGTTAAATGGATGGAAAAATTGTTTAAAATTTAAATTGTCAAACAGGATAATGACACGTGGCAAAGTGTAAACTAAAGTGGACACTATAGTGTACATGTAGCAAGGTTATTACCGATTGAACTTTGCTATTTGTACACTGATTTTTGACACGTTGTTTGATACTTGCATTGTTTTCAAGTGTCAATTAAACGGGAAAATTGTTTGAAATTTAAACTGCCCAACAGGGTAATGTCACGTGGTAAAGTGTAAACTAACGTTTACACCATAGTGTTCATGTAGCAAAGTTCTTACCGATTGAACTTTGCTATTTGTGTACTGATTTTCGACACGTTGTTTGACACTAGCATTGCTATCAAGTGTCAATTTGATGGGAAAACAGTTTGAAATTTAAGCTCCCCAACAGGATAATGTCACGTGGTAAAGTATAAACTGAAGTGTACACGTAGCTAGGTTCAGACGGATTTAAGTTTCTTATTTGTACATTGATTTTTGTACGTTGTTTGACACTTGCATTGTTGACTAATGTCGATTGGATGGGAAAACCTTTTGAAGTTCATACTGCCCAACAGGATAATGGAACATGGCAAAGTGAAACTATAGTGTGTACACCATAGTATACATGTAGCAATGTCACGTGGCAAAGTGTGAACTAAAGTGTACGCCATAGTGTACTTGTAGCAAGGTTCTTACTGATTGAACTTTGCTATTTGTACACTGATTTTTAGACAAGTTGTTTGACACTTGCATTGTTCTCAAGTGTCAATTGGATGGGAAAATTGTTTGAAAATTAAACTATCAAACAGGGTAATGAAAAGTGGCAAAGTGTAAACTGAAGTGTACACCATTTTGTACTTGTAGCAAGGTTCTTACTTATTGAACTTTGCTATTTGTACATTGATTTTGACACATTGTTTGACACTTGCATTGTTGTTAAGTGTCAATTGGATGGGAAAACTGTTTGAAATTTACATAATCCAAGATGGTAATGTTACATGGCGAAGTGTAAACTAAAGTCTATACACCATAGTGTACATGTAGCAAGCTTATGCCCGATTAAACTTTGTCATTTGTACACAGATTTTTGACACGTTGTTTGACACTTGCATTGCTGACGAGTGTCAATTTGATGGGAAAATAGTTTGAAATTTAAGCTATCAAACAGGGTAATGACACATGGCAAAGTGTAAACTAAAGTGTACACTATAGTGTAGATGTAGCAAGGTTATTACTGATAGAACTTTGCTATTTGTACACTGATTTTTGACACGTTGTTTGACACTTGCATTGTTTTCAAGTGTCAATTAGATGGGAAAATTGGTTGAAATTTAAACTGCACTACAGGGTATTGTCACGTGGTAAAGTGTAAACTAAAGTGTACATGCAGCAAGGTTCATACCGATTGAACTTTGCTAGTTTTACACTAATTTTTGACACGTTGTGTGACACTTGCATTGTTGTCAAGTGTCAATTGGATGGGAAAATAGTGTGAAATTTATACTATCCAATAGGGTAATGTCACGAGGGAAAGGGTAAACTAAAGTGTGTACACCGTATTGTACATGTAGCATGGTCCTTATCGATTGAACTTTGTTACTTGTACACTGATGTTTGGCACGTTGTTTAACACTTGCATCTTTGATGAGTGTCATTTGGATGGGAAAACTATTTGAAATTTAAACTGTCCAACAGGGTAATGATACGTGGCAAAGTATAAACTAAAGTGTACACCGTAGTGTACATGTTACAAGGCTCATACCGATTGATCGTCGCTATTTGTACACTGATTTTTGACATGTTGTTTTGACACTAGCATTGCTGTCAAGTGTCAATTAGATGGGAAAATAGTTTGTAATTTAAGTTGCCCAACAGGGTAATGTCACTTGGTAAAGTGTAAACTAAAGTGTACATGTAGCTAGGTTCATACCGATTTAAGTTTCTTATTTGTACATTGATTTTTGTACGTTGTTTAACACCTGCATTGTAGACTAGTGTGGATTAGATGGAAAAATTGTTTGAAATTTATACTGAACAACAGGGTAATGGCACGTGGCAAAGTGTAAACTAAAGTGTGTACACCATAGTGTACATGTAGCAAGGTTCTTACCTATTGAACTTTGCTATTTGTACACTGATTTTTGACAAGTTGTTTGATACTTGCATTGTTGTCAATTGTTAATTGGACGAAAAAACTGTTTGAAAATCAAACTGTCAAACAGGGCAATGACAAGTGGCAAAGTGTGAACTAAAGTGTACACCATTGTGTACATGTAGCAAGTTTCTTACCGATTGAACTTTGCTATTTGTACACTGATTTTGACACATTGTTTGACACTTGCATTGTTGTCAAGTGTCAATTGGATGGGAAAACTGATTGAAATTTACACAATCCAAGAGGGTAATGTCACGTGGCAAAGTGTAGACTAAAGTCTATACACAATAGTGTGCATGTAGTAAGGTTCTTCCCGATTGAACTTTGTGATTTGTACACTGATTTTTGGCACGTTGTTTAACTCTTGCATTGCTGACAAGTGTCAATTGGATGGGATAACTGTTTGAAATTTAAACTATCAAATAGGTCAATGACACGTGGCAAAGTGTAAACTAAAGTGTACACTATAGTGTATATGTAGCAAGGTTATTATCGATTGAACTTTGCTATTTTTACACTGAGTTTTGACATGTTATTTGGCACTTGCATTGTTTTCAAGTATCAATTAAATGGGAAATCGTTTGAAATTTAAACTACCCTACAGGGTATTGTCACGTGGTAAAGTGTAAACTAAAGTGTAGATGCAGCAAGGTTCATACCGATTGAACTTTGCTATTTGTACACTGATTTTTGACACGTTGTTTGACACTTGCATTGTAGTCAAGTGTCAATTGGATGGAAAAACTGTGTGAAATTTATACTGTCAAACAGGATAATGTCATGTGGTAAAGGGTAAACTAAAGTGTGTACACCGTATTGTACATGTAGCAAGGTCTTTACCAATTGAACTTTGCTGTTTATACACTAATGTTTGACACTTGCATTGTTGACGAGTGTCAATTGGATGGGAAAACTATTTGAAATTTAAATTGTTCAACAGGGTAATGATACGTGGCAAAGTGTAAACTAAAGTGTACACCGTAGTGTACATGTTGTAAGGTTTTTATCGATTGATCATTGTTATTTGTACACTGATTTTTGACACGTTGTTTGACACTTGCATTGTTGCAAGTGTCAATTGGAAGAGAAAACTATTTGAAATTTAAATTGTCCAATAGGGTAATGACCCATGGCAAAGTGTAAACTAAAGTTTACACCATAGTGTTAATGTAGCAAAGTTCTTACCGATTGAACTTTGCTATTTGTACAATGATTTTTGACACGTTGTTTGACACTTGCATTGTTGACTAGTGTCGATTGGATGGAAAAACTGTTTGAAATTTATAATGCTTAACAGGGTAATGTCATGTGGCAAAGTGTAAACTAAAGTGTACACCATTGTGTACGTGTAGCAAAGTTCTTACCGATTGAACTTTGCTATTTGTACACTGATTTTTGACACGTTGTTTGACACTTGCATTGTTTTTAAGTGTCATTTAGATGGAAAAATTGTTTAAAGTTTAAACAGCTCAACAGGGTATTGTCACGTGGTAAAGTGTAAACTAAATTGTACATGCAGCAAGGTTCATACCGATTTAATTTTGCTATTTGTACACTGATTTATGACATGTTGTTCGACACTTGCAACCCCTTGAAGTGTCAATTGGATGGGAAAATTGTGTGAAATTTATACTGTCCAACAGTGTAACATCACGTGGTAAAGTGTAAACTAAAGTGTGCACACCATAGTGTACATGTAGCAAAGTTCTTAGCGATTGAACTTTGTGATTTGTACACTGATTTTTGTCACGGTATTTGACACTTGCATTGTTGTCAAGGGTCAATTGGAGGAGAAAAATATTTGAATTTTAAACAGTCCAACAGGGAGGTAATGTCACGTGGTAAAGAGTGAGCTAAAGTGTGTACATCATAGTGTGCATGTAACAAGGTCCTTACCGATTGAACTTTGCTATTTGTACTCTGGTATTTAACACGTTGTTTGACACTTGCATTTTGGACGAGTGTCAATTGGATGGGAAAACTCTTTGAAATTTAAATTGTCCAAGAGTGTAGTGACATGTGGCAAAGTGTAAACTAAAGTGTACACCATAGTGTACATGTTGCAAGGTTCTTACCGATTGATCTTTGCTATTTGTACACTGATTTTTGACACGTTGTTTGACACTTGCATTGTTGATGAGTGCCAATTGGATGGAAAATTTGTTTAAAATTTAGATTGTCCAATAGGGTAATGACACGTGGCAAAGTGTAAACTAAAGTGTACACCATAGTGTATATGTAGCAAGGTTCTTACTGATTAAACTTTGCTATTTGTACACTACTTTTTGACATGTTCTTTGACACTTGCATTGTTGTCCAGTGCCAATTAGATGGAAAAACTATTTGAAATATAAACTGTCCAACAGGGTAATGTCTTATGGTAAACTGTAAACTAAAGTGTACACCATATTGTGCATGTAGCAACGTTCTTACCGATTAAACTTTGCTATTTGTACATCAGTTTTTGACATGTTATTTGATACTTGCATTGTTGTTAAGTGTCCATTGGATGGGAAAACTGTTTGAAATTTATACAGTCCAACAGGGTAATGTCTCGTGGCAAAGTGTAAATTAAAGTGTGTACGCCATAGTGTACATGCAGTTTGGTCCTTACCGATTGAACTTTTCTATTTGTACACTAATATTTAACATGTTGTTTGAGACTTGCATTGTTGATGAGTGTCAATTGGATGGAATATTGTTTGAAATTTAAACTATCCAATAGGATAACGACACGTGGCAAAGTCTACACTAAAGTGTACACCATAGTGTACATGTTGCAAGGTTCTTATCGATTGATCCTTGCTATTTGTACACTAATTTTTGACACGTTATTTGACACTTGCATTGTTGACGAGTGTCAATTGGATGGGAAAAGTGTTTAAAATTTAAACTCTCCAATAGGGTAATGACACATGGCAAAGTCTAAACTAAAGTGTAAACCATAGTGTACAAGTAGCAGGGTTCTTACCTATTGGTCTTTGCTATTTGTACACTAATTTTCAGCACGTTGCTTGACACTTGCATTGTTGTCAAGTGTCAATTGGATGAGAAAACTATTTGAAATTTAAACAGTCCAACAGGGGGGTAATGTCACATGCTAAAGTGTGTACACCATAGTGTACATATAGCAAGGTCCTTACCGATTGAACTTTGCTATATAAACACTAATATTTAACACGTTGTTTGACACTTGCATTGTGGACGAGTGTCAATTGGATGGAAAAACTCTTTGAAATTTAAATTGTCCAATAGGGTAATGACATGGGGCAAAGTGTAAACTAAAGTGTACACCATTGTGTACATGTTGCAAGGTTCTTACCGATTGATCTTTGCTATTTGTACACTGATTTTTGACACGTTGTTTGACACTTGCATTATTGACGAGTGCCAATTGGATGAAAAAACTGTTTAAAATTTAGACTGTCCAATAGGGTAATGACACGTGGCAAAGTGTAAACTAAAGTGTACACCATAGTGTACATGTAGCAAGGTTCTTATCGATTGAACTTTGCTCTTTGTACACTGATTTTTAACACGTTCTTTGACACTTGGATTGTTGTCCAGTGTCAATTAGATGGAGAAACTGTTTGGAATATAAATTGCCCAATAATGTAATGTCACGTGGTAAAATGTAAACTAAAGTGTACATGTAGCAAGATTCATACCGATTGAACTTTGCTATTTGTACACTAATTTTTAACAAGTTGTTTGACATTGGCATTGTTGTCAAGTGTCAATTGGATGGAAAGACTCCGTGAAATTTACACTGTCTAACAGGGTAATGTCACATGGCAAAGTGTAAACCAAAGTGTGTACATCGTAGTGTACATGTTGCAAGGTTCTTACCGATTGTACTTTGCTATTTGTACACTGATTTTTAACACGAGGTTTGACACTTGCAGTGTTGTCAAGGGGTCAATTGGATGGGAAAACCATTTGAAATTTAAGCTGTTCAATAGGATAATGTCACGTGACAAAGTGTAAACTTAAGTGCGTACACCATAGTGTACATGTAGCAAGGTTCTTACCGACTCAACTTTTATATTTGTAGACTTATTTTTGACACGTTGTTTGATACCTGCATTATTATCAAGTGTCAATTGGATTAGAAAATTGTTTGAAATTTAAACTGTCCAACAGGTTAATGACACGTGGCAAAGTGGAAACTAAAGTGTGTACACCATAGTGTACTTGTAGCAAGGTTCTTCCCGATTGAATTTTTTCATTTGTACACTGATTTTTGACACGATGTTTGACACTTGCATTGCTGACGAGTGTCAATTGGATGGGAAAACTGTTTGAAATTTAACCTGTCAAACAGGGTAATGACACGTGACAAAGTGTAAACTAATCTGTACACCATAGGTACATGTAGCAAGGTTATTACCGATTGAACTTTGCTATTTGTACACTGAGTTTTGACACATTGTTTGACACTTGCATTGTTTTCAAGTGTCAATTAGATGGAGAAATTGTTTGAAATTAAAACTACCCTACAGGGTATTGTCACATGGTAAAGTGTAGACTAAAGTGTACATGCAGCAAGGTTCATACCGATTGAACTTTGCTATTTGTATACTAATTTTTGATACGTTGTTTGACATTTATATTATTGTCAAGTGTCAGTTCGATGGGAAAACTATGTGCAATTTATTCTGTCCAACAGGGTAATATCACGTGGCAAAGTGTAAACTAAAGTGTGTACACCATAGTGTACATGTAGCAAGGTTCTTACTGATTGAACTTTGCTATTTGTACACTTATTTGTGACATGATGTTTGGCACTTGCAATGTTGTCAAGTGTCAATTGGATGAGAAAATTGTTTGAAATTTAAGCTATCCAATAGTGTAATGTCACGTGGTAAAGTGTAAACTAAAGTGTACACTATAGTGTACATGTAGCAACGTTCTCACCGATTGAACTTTGCTATTTGTACACCAGTTTTTGACACATTATTTGATACTTGCATCTTTGTTAAGTGTTAATTGGATGGAAAAACTGTTTGAAATTTATACAGTCCAACAGGGTAATGTCACGTGGCAAAGTGTAAACTAAAGTGTGTACACCGTAGTGTACATGTAGCAAGGTCCTTACCGTTTGAACTTTTCTATTTGCACACCAATATTTAACACCTTGTTTGAGACTTGCATTGTTGATAAGTGTCAATTGGATGGGAAAATTTTTTGAAATTTAAACAGTCCAATAGGGTAATGACACGCGGCAAAGTCTACACTAAAGTGTACACCACAGTGTACATGTTGCAAAGTTCTTACCGATTGATCCTTGCTATTTGTACACTAATTTTTGACACGTTGTTTGACACTTGCATTGTTGACGAGTGTCAATTGGATGGGAAAAGTGTTTGAAATTTAAACTCTCCAACAAGGTAATGATACGTGGCAATGTCTATACTAAAGTGTACACCATAGTGTACATGTAGCAAGGTTCTTACCGATTTATCTTTACTATTTGTACACTAATTTTTGACATGTTGTTTGACACTTGTATTGTTGTCAAGTGTCAATTGGATGGGAAAACTATTTGACATTTAAATAGTCCAATAGGGGGTAATGTCACGTGGTAAAGTGTGAACTAAAGTGTGTACACCATAGTGTAAATGTAGCAAGGTCCTTACCGATTGAACTTTGCTATTTGTACACTGATATTTAACACGTTGTTTGACACTTGTATTGTGGACGAGTGTCAATTGGGTAGAAAAACTCTTTGAAATTTAAATTGTCCAACGGGGTAATGACACGTGGCAAAGTGTAAACTAAAGTATACACCATAGTGTACATGTTGCAAGGTTCTTACCGATTGATCTTTGTTATTTGTACATTGATTTTTGACACGTTGTTTGACACTTGCATTGTTGACGAGTGCCAATTGGATGGAAAAATTGTTTAATTAGACTGTCCAATAGGGTAATGACACGTGGCAAAGTATAAACTAAAGTGTACACCATAGTGTGCATGTAGCATGGTTCTTACCGATTGAACTTTGCTATTTGTACACTGATTTTTCGCACGTTCTTTGACACTGGACAATGATTGTTATCCAGTGTCAATTAGATGGAGAAACTGTTTGAAATATAAACTGCCCAATGGTGTAATGTCATGTGGTAAAATGTAGACTAAAGTGTAAATGTAGCAAGGTTCATACCGATTGAACTTTGCTATTTGTACACTAATTTTTGACAAGTTGTTTGACACTGGCATTGTTGTCAAGTGTCAATTGGATGGGAAAACTGTGCGAAATTTACACTGTCTAACAGTGTAATGTCACATGGCAAAGTGTAAAGTAAAGTATGTACACCATAGTGTACATGTTGCAAGGTTCTTACCGATTGTACTTTGCTATTTGTACACTGATTTTTGACACGAGGTTGGACACTTGCAGTGTTGTCAAGGTTCAATTGGATGGGAAAACCGCTTGAAATTTAAGCTGTCCAGTAGGATAATGTCACATGGCAAAATGTAAACTAAAGTTCGTACACCATAGTGTACATGTAGCATGGTTCTTACTGACTGAACATTTATATTTGTACATTTATTTTTGACACGTTGTCTGACACATGCATTATTGTCAAGTGTCAATTGGATTAGAAAACTGTTTGAAATTTAAACTATCCAACAGGTTAATGACACGTGGTAAAGTGTAAACTAAAGTGTGTACACCGTAGTGTTCATGTAGCAAGGTTCTTCCCGATTGAACTTTGTCATTTGTACACTGATTTTTGACACATTGTTTGACACTTGCATTGCTGACGAGTGTCAATTGGATGGGAAAACTATTTGAAATTTAAACTGTCAAACAGGGCAATGACACGTGACAAAGTGTAAACTAAAGTGTACACCATATTGTACATGTAGCAAGGTTATTACCGATTGAACTTTGCTATTTACACATTGATTTTTGACACTTGCATTGTTTTCAAGTGTCAATTAGATGGGAAAATTGTTTGAAATTTAAATTGCCCTATAGGGTATTGTCACGTGGTAAAGTGTAAACTAAAGTGTACATACAGCAGTGTTCATACCGATTGAACTTTGCTGTTTGTACACTAATTTTTGACACGTTGTTTGACACTTACATTGTTGTCAAGTGTCAATTGGATGGGAAAACTATGTGAAATTTATTCTGTCCAACAGAGTAATGTCACGTGGCAAAGTGTAAACTATAGTCTGTACACCATAGTGTACATGTAGCAAGGTTCTTACCGATTGAACTTTGTTATTTGTACACTTATTTTTGACACGATGGTTGACACTTGCAGTGTTGTCAAGTGTCAATTGGATGGAAAAATTGTTTGAAATTTAAGCTGTCCAATAGTGTAATGTCACGTGGTTTAGTGTAAACTAAAGTATACACCATAGTGTACATGTAGCAACGTTCTTATCAATTGAAATTTGCTATTTGTACAGCGATTTATGACATGTTATTTAATATTTATATTGTTATTAAGTGTCAATTGGATGGAAAAACTATTTGAAATTTATACAGTCCAACAGGGTATTGTCACGTGGCAAAGTGTAAACTAAAGTGTGTACACCATAGTGTACATGTAGCAAGATCCTTACCGATTGAACTTTTCTATTTGTACATCGATATTTAATACGTTGTTTGACACTTGCATTGTTGACTAGTGTCAATTGGATGGGAAAACTGCTTGAAATTTAAACTATCCAATAGGGTAATGGCACGTGGCGAAGTATAAACTAAAGTGTACACCATAGTGTACATGTTGCAAGGTTCTTACCGATTGATCCTTTCTATTTGTACACTAATTTTTGACACGTTGTTTGACACTTGCATTGTTGACGAGTGTCAATTGGATAGGAAAACTATTTGAAATTTAAATAGTCCAACAGGGGGGTAATGTCACATGGTGAAGTGTGTACACCATAGTGTACATGTAGTAAGGTTCTTACCGAATGAACTTTGCTATATGTGCAATGATATTTAACACGTTGTTTGACACTTGCATTGTCGACGAGTGTCAATTGGATGAGAAAAATCTTTGAAATTTAAATTGTCCAACAGGGTAATGATATGTGGCAAAGTGTAAACTAAAGTTTAGACCATAGTGTACATGTTTCAAGGTCCTTACCGATTAATCTTTGCTATTTGTACATTGATTCTTGACACGTTGTTTGACACTTGCATTGTTGATGAGTGCCAATTCGATGGGAAAACTGTTTAAAATTTAGACTGTCCAACCGGGTAATGACGTGTGGCAAAGTGTAAACTAAAGTATACACCATAGTGTACATGTAGCAAGGTTCTTACCGATTGAACTTTGCTATTTGTACACTAATTTTTGACACGTTCTTTGACACTTGCATTGTTGTCCTGTGTTAATTAGATGAAAAAACTATTTGAAATATAAACTGCCCAATAGGGTAATGTCACGTGGTAAAATGTAAACTAAAGTGTACATGTAGCAAGGTTCATACCAATTGAACTTTGCTATTTGTACACTAATTTTTAACAAGTTGTTTGATACTTGAATTGTTGTCAAGTGTCAAATGGATTGGAAAACTATGTGAAATTTATATTGTCTAACTGGGTAATGTCACGTGACAAAGTGTAAACTAAAGTTTGTACACCATAGTGTACAAGTAGCAAGGTTCTTACCGATTGAACTTTGCTTTTTTTACACTGATTTTTAACATGAGGTTTGACACCGACAATATTGTCAAGTGTCAATTGGACAAGAAAACTATTTGAAATTTATGCTGTCCAATAGGGTAATGTCACGTCGCAAAGTGTAAACTAAAGTGTGCACACCATAGTGTACATGTAGCAAGGTTCTTACCGATTGAACTTTTATATTTGTACACTGATTTTTGACACGTTGTTTGACACTTGTATTGTTGTCAAGTATCAATTAGATTCAAAAATTATTTGAAATTTAAATTGTCCAACAGGGTAATGACACATGGCAAGTGTAAACTAAAGTTTACACGAAAGGGTACATATAGTAAGGTTCATACCGATTGAATTTTTCTATTTGTGCACTGATCTTTAACACATTGTTTGATACTTGCATTGTTTTCAAGTGTCAATCGGATGAGAAAACTCTTTGAAATATAAACTGCCCAATAGGGTAATGTGACGTGGTAAAATGTAAACTAAAGTATACATATAGCAAGGTTCATACCGATTCAACTTTGATATTTGTACACTAATTTTTAACTAGTTGTTTCATACTTGCATTGCTGTCAAGTGTCAATTGGATGGAAAAATTGTGTGAAATTTATACTGTCTAATTGGTTAATGTCACGTGGCAAAGTGTAAACTAAAGTGTGTACACCATATGGTACATGTAGGAAGGTTCTTAACGATTAAACTTCGCTATTTGTACACTGATTTTTCACACGAGGTTTGACACTTGCAGTGTTGTCAAGTGTCAATTGGATGGAAAAACTATTTGAAATTTAAGTTGTCCAATAGGGTAATGTCAATTGGCAAAGTGTAAACTAATGTGTGTACACTATAGTGTACGTGCAGCAAAGTTCTTCCCGATTGAACTTTTTTATTTGTACACTGATTTTTGACACGTCGTTTGTCACTTGCATTGTTGTCAAGTGTCAATTGGATTAGAAAACTATTTGAAATTTATACCATCCAACAGGGTAATGACACGTGGCAAAGTGTAAACTAAAGTTTACACCAAAGGGTACATGTAGCAAGGTTCATACCGATTGAATTTTGCTATTTGTGCATTGATCTTTGGCACGTTCTTTGACACTTGCATTGTTTTCAAGTGTCAATTGGATGGAAAAATTGTGTGAAATTTATACTGTCCAGCAGGGTAATGTCATGTGGCAATGTGTAAACTAAAGTGTGTACACCATAGCGTACATGTAGCAAGGTTCTTACCGATTGAACTTTAAAATTTGTACACTGATTTTTGACACATTGTTTGACACTCGCACTGTTGTCAAGTATCAATTGGATGGGAAAATTATTTGAAATTTATACTATCCAACAGGGTAATGTCATGTACCAAAGTGTAAACTAAACTGTATACACCATAGTGTACATCTAGAAAGGTTCTTACTGATTGAACTTTGCAATTTGTACACTGATTTTTGACAAGTTGTTTAACACTTGCATTGTTGTCAAGTGTCAATTGGATGAGAAAAATATTTGAAATTTATACAATTCAAGAGGGTTATGTCATGTGGCAAAGTGTAAACTAAAGTGCGTACACTATAGTGTACATATAGCAAGATTCTTACCGATTGAATTTTGCTATTTGTACACTGATATTTGACACGTCGTTTGACACTTGCATTGCTGTCAAGTGTCAATTGTATGGGAAAAATGTTTGAAATTTATACTATCCAATAGGGTAATGTCACATGGCAAAGTATAAACTAAAGTGTGTACACCATAGTGTACGTTTAGCAAGGTTCTAACCGATTGAGCTTTGCTATTTGTACACTGATTTTTGACAAGTTGTTTGACACTTGCAATGTTGTCAAGTGTCAATTGGATGGGAAAACTATTTGAAATTTATACAATTCAAGAGGGCAATGTCACGTGGCAAAGTGTAAACTAAAGTGCGTACGCCATAGTGTACATGTAGCGAGGTCCTTACCGATTGAACTTTGCTATTTGTACACTGCTTTTTGACTCATTATTTAACACTTACATCGCTTTCAAGTGTCAATTGGATGGAAAAAGTATTTGAAATTTAAACTGTCCAATAGGAAAATGTCACATGGGAAAGCGTAAACTAAAGTGTGTACACTATAGTGTACGTGTAGCAAGGTCCTTACTGATTGAAACTTGCTATTTGTATACTGATTTTTGACTCGTTGGTGGACACTTGCAATGTTGTCAAGTGTAAAGTGGATGGAAAAACTGTTTGAAATTTAAACTGAAGAACAGGGTAATGTCACGTGGCAAAGCGTAAACTAAATTGTACACCATAGTGTACATGTAGTAAGATCCTTACCGATTGAACTTTGCTATTTGTACACTAATTTTTGACACGTTGTTTGACACTTGCATTGCTGTCAAGTGTCGACTAGATGGGATAATTGTTTTAAATTTATGCTGTCCAACGGGGTAATGTCATGTGGCAAAGTGCAATCTAAAGTGTACACAGCAAGGTTCTTACCGATTAAACTTTTCTATTTGTACACTATTTTTGACACGTTGTTTGACACTCACATTATTGTCAAGTGTCAATAGGATGGGAAAACTATTTGAAATTAAACTATCCAATGGGGTAATGTCACCTGGCAAAGTGTAAACTAAAGTGTACACCATAGTGTCCGTGTTGCAAGGTCCTTACAGATTGAACTTTGCTGCTTGTGCACTGGTTTTGTGACACGTTGTTTGACACTTGCATTGTTGTGAAGTGTCAATTGGATAGAAACACTGTTTGAAATTTAAACTATCCAACAGGGAAATGTCACGTCGCAAAGTGTACATTATAGTGTACATGTAGCAAGGTTCTTAATTATTGAACTTTGCAATTTGTACACTGTTTTTCAACACATTTTTTGACACCGACATTGGTTTGAAGTGTTAATTAGATGGAAAAACTTTTCGAAATTTAAACTGTCTAACAGGGTAATGTCACATGGCAAAGTGTAAATTAAAGTGTACACTATAGTATACATGTATCATGGTGCATACCGATTGAACTTTGCTATTTGTACATTTATTTTTGACATGTTGTCTGACACTTGCATTGTTGTCAAGTATCAATTGGATGGAAAAACTGCTTGAAATTTAAACTGTCCAACAGTGTAATGTCAGTGGCAAAGCGTAAACTAAAGTGTCAATTGGGTGGAAAAACTATTTGAAATTTACATTGGTCAACATGGAAATGTCACGTGGCAAAGTATACACCATAGTGTACTTGTAGCAAAGGTCTTACAAATTGAACTTTGCTCTTTGTACACTGATTTTCGACACATTGTTTGACACTTGCATTGTTGTCAAATGTCAATTGGATGGAAAAGCTATTTGAAATTTAAATAGTCCAATAGGGTAATGTCACGTGGTAAAGTGTAAACTAAAGTGTACCCCATAGTGTAGTAGTAGCAAGGTTCTTACTGATTGATCTTTGCCATTTGTACACAGATGTTCAACATGTTGTTTGACACTTGCATTGTTGTCACGTGTCAATTAGATGGAAAAACTTTTTTTAAATTTAAATCCTCCAATAGGAAAATGACACGTGGCAAAGTGTAAATTAAAGTGTACACCATGGTGTACATGTAGCATGGTTCATAACGATTAAACTTTGCTATTTGTTCACTGATTTTTGACACGTTGTTTGATACTTACATTGTTGTCAAGTGCCAATTCGATGGGAAAACTGTTTGAAATTCAAACTGTCCAATCAAGTAATGTCACGTGGCAAAGTGTAAATTAAAGTGTACACCATAGTGTACATGTTACAGGGTCCTCACCGATTGAACTTTGCTATTTGTACACTGATTTTTTACATGTTGTTTGACACTTGCATTGTTGTCAAGTGTCAACTGGATGGAAAAACTATTTGAAATTTAAACTATTCAACCGGGTAATGTCACGTGACAAAGTGTAATCTAAAGTGTACACCATAGTGAACAAGTAGTAAGGTTCTTACCGATTGAACTTTGATATTTGCACACTGATTTTTGTCATGCTGTTTTACACTAGCGTTGTTGTCAAGTGTCAATAGGACGAGAAAACTATTTGAAATTTAAATTGTGCAACAGGTAATGTCATGTGGCAAAGTGTAAACTAGAGTGTACACCATAGTGTCCATGTAGCAAGGTGCTTATCGTTTGAACTTTGCTATTTGTACACTGATTTTTGACACGTTGTTTGACACTTGCATTGTTGTCTAGTGTCAATTGGTTGGGAAAACTATTTGAAATTGAAACAGTCCAATAGGGTAATATCACGTGATAAAGTGTAAACTAAAGTGTACACCATAGTGTACATGTAGCAAGGTTCTTACTGATTGAACTTTGCCATTTGTGCACTTATTTTCGACACGTTGTTTGACACCTACATTGGTTTCCAGTGTTAATTAGATGGAAAGAGTTTTTAAAATTTAAACTGTCCAACAGGGTAATGTCATACGGCGGGTGTAAATTAAAGTGTATACCATAGTGTACATGTAGCATGGTTCACACCGATTAAACTTTGCTATTTGTGCACCGATTTTGAACACATTTTTCTGCACATGCATCGTTGTCAAGTGTCAATTGGATGGGAAAACTGTTTGAAATTTAAACTATCCAATAGGGTAATGTCACGTGGCAAAGTGTAAACTAAAGCGTACACCATAGTGTCCATGTAGCAAGATGCTTACCGATTGTACTTAGCTACTTGTACACTGGTTTTTGACACGTTGTTTGACATTTACATTGTTGTGAAGTGTCAATTGGATGGAAAAACTGTTTGAAATTTAAACTGTCCAACATGGAAATGCCACGTGGCAAAGTGTATACCATAGTGTACATGAAGCAAGGTTCTTACTGATTGAACTTTGCTATTTGTACACGGATTTTCGACATGTTGTTTGGCACTTACATTGTTGTCAAGTGTCAGTTGGATAGTAAACCTGTTTGAAATTTAAACTGTCAAACACGGTAATGTCACTTGGTAAAGTGTAAACTAAAGTGTGCCCCATAGTGTACTAGTAGCAAGGTTCTTACTGATTGATCTTTGCCATTTGTACACTAATTTTTGACATGTTGTTTGACACTTGCCTTGTTGTCACGTATCAACGAGATGGAATTTTTTTTTAAATTTAAACTGTCCAATAGGGTAATGTCACGTGGCAAAGTGTAAATTAAAGTGTACACCATAGTGTACATGTAGCATGGTTCATACCGATTAAACTTTGCTATTTGTACATTGATTTTTGACTCGTTGTTTGATACTTGCATTGTTGTCAAGTCCCAATTGGATGGAAAAATTGTTTGAAATTTAAACTGTCCAACACGGTAATGTCACGTGGCAAAGTGTAAACTAAAGTGTGACCAACATAGTGTACATGTAGCAAGGTTCTTTTCGATTGAACTTTGCTATTTGTACACCGATTTTTGACACTTTATTTGACACTTGCACTATTGTGAAGTGTCAATTGGATGGAAAAATGATTTGAAATTTAAAATGTTCAACATGGAAATGTCACTTGGCAATGTTTACACCATAGTGTACATGAAGCAAGGTTCTTGCTGATTGAACTTTGCAATTTGTACACTGATTTTTGACATGTTGTTTGACACTTGCATTGTTGTCAAGTGTCAATTGGATGGGAAAATTGTTTGAAACTTAAACAGTTCAATAGGGTAATGTCACGTGGCAAAATGTAAACTGAAGTGTACCCCAGAGTGTACTAGTAGCAACGTTCTTACTGATTGAATATTGTCATTTGTACACAGATTTTCGACATGTTGTTTAACACTTGCATTGTTGTCATGTGTCAATTAGATGGAAAAAAAATTTCAAATTTAAACTGTCTAACGGGGTAATGTCACGTGGCAAAGTGTAAATTAAAGTGTACACCATAGTGTACCTTAGCTTGGTTTATATATATTAAACTATGCTATTTGTACACTAATTTTTGACATGTTGTTTGACACTTGCATTGTTTTCAAGTGCCAATTGGATGGGAAAACTGTTTAAAATTAAAACTGTCGAACACGGTAATGTCATGTCACAAAGTGTGAACACCATAGTGTACATATAGCAAGGTTCTTACCGATTGAACTTTGCTATTTGTACACTGATTTTTTACAAGTTGTTTGACACTTGCATTGTTGCCAAGTGTCAATTGGATGGAAAAACTGTTTGAAATTTAAACTCTCCAACTGTGTAATGTCACATGGCAAAGCGTAAACTAAAGTGTACACCATAGTGTATATGTAGCAAGATTCTTACCGATTGAACTTTGCTATTTGTACACAGATTTTTTACACATTGTTTGACACTTACATTGTTGTCAAGTGTCAATTGGATGGAAAAACTATTTGAAATTTAAATTATCCAATCGGGTAATGTGACGTGGCAAAGTGTAAACTAAAGTGTACACCATTGTGTACATGTAGCAAGGTCCTTATCGATTGAACTTTGCTATTTGTACATTGATTTTTGAAACGTTCTTTGAAATTTGTATTATCGTCAAGTGTAAATTGGATTGAAAAATTGTTTGAAATTAAACTGTCCAACGGGGTAATGTCACGTGACAAAGCGTAAACTAAAGTGTACACGTAGAAAGATCCTTTTCGATTGAACTTTGCTATTTCTACACTGATTTTTAACATCATGTTTGACCCTTGTGTTGTTGTCAAGTGTCAGTTGGATAGGGAAACTATTTAAAATTTAAGTTGTCCAACTGGGTATTGTCACGTGGCAAAGTGTAAACTAAAGTGTACACCATAGTTTACGTAGCAAGGTCTTTACCGATTGAACTTTGCTATTTGTACACTGATTTTTGACACGTTGTTTGACACAGGCATTGTTGTCAATGTCAATTGGATGGGAAAACGATTTGAAATTTAAGCTGTCGAATAGGATATTGTCACGTGGCAAAGTGTAAACTAAAGTGTACACCATAGTTTATGTAGCAAGGTCTTTACCGATTGAACTTTGCTATTTGTACACTGATTTTTGACACGTTGTTTGACACAGGCATTGTTGTCAATGTCAATTGGATGGGAAAACTGTTTGAACTTTAAGCTGTCGAATAGGATATTGTCACGTGGCAAAGTGTAATCTAAAGTGTACACCATAGTGTACATGTAGCAAGTTTCTTACCTATTGAACTTTGATATTTGCACACTCATTTTTGTCTTGTTGTTTGACACTCACGTTGTTTTCAAGTGTCAATAGGATAGGAAAACAATTTGACAGTTAAACTGTCGACCAGATAATGTCACGTGAAAAAGTGTAAACTGAAGTGTACACTAGAGAGTCCATGTAGCAAGGTGCTTACCGATTGAACTTTGCTATTTGTACACTAATTTTTGACACGTTGTTCGACACTTGCACTGTTGTCAAGTGTCAATTGGATGGAAAAACTATTTGAAATTTAAACAGTGCAATAGGGTAATGTCAAATGGTAAAGTGTAAACTAAAGTGTACCCCATGGTGGAAATGTAGCAAGGTTCTCACTGATTGAACTTTCCCATTGGTGCACTAATTTTCAACACGTTGTTTGACACCTAGATTGGTTTCAAGTGTCAATTAGATGGAAAAACTTTTTGAAATTTAAACTGTCCAACAGGGTAATGTCACGTGGCTAAGTATAAACTAAAGTGTACACCATAGTGTACATGTCTCAAGGTTCTTTCCAATTGAACTTTGGTATTTGTACACTGATTTTTGATACGTTGTTTGGCAATTGCATTGTTGTCAAGTGTTAATTGGATATAAAAACTGTCCAACAGGGTAATTTCATGTGGCAAAGTGTAAACTAAAGTGTACCCCATAGTGTACTAGTAGCAAGGTTCTTACTAATTGATCTTTGCCATTTGTACACTGATTTTTGACATATTGTTTGACACCTACATTGTTTCCACGTGTCAATTAGTTGGAAAAACTTTTCTAAATTTAAACTGTCCAGCAGGGTAATGTCACGTGGCAATGTGTAAATTAAAGTGTATGATAAGTGTGTTTTTGCACACTTATTTAGATCACAAACATGACTTAATTACGAGCAAAATGTTTAAATTGTGATTTAATCTCGTTGGATTCATGCAATGTAGGTGTTTCTATGGAAATGGTGGAATTTAGGAGAAAAGAGCCGGAAATGACTAAAATGGAGCAAACTGAAAGTTCGGGGACCAAGTTGCAAATAATCCATAGATGAGACGGAAATGGAATGAAGATTCAAGAGTGTTAGAGGTCAATCGGATGAGAAAATGAGTCAAGAGGTGAAATATGGTCGAAGTATTATCGAGTATGAACTTTCAGGCGAAAAAGCTATGCTCGTGATTTTTAGTATCTACTTGAGATCCATTTTTGGCATAGTAAACATCCAAATTTGAGGAAGCCTATTTATCTATGAGTTTTCTTTCCAACGCACTTTGAATCATCTCAATCGGATATTGGGAGACGAAGATATGATCAAAATACTGAAAGCTGTCCGATGGAAAAATTTCTATAACCATGTGGTCGCATGGTTATAATTCCTTGCGGTCACACAAGGCAATACAGGGAAAAATCTGGGCTGAAACTTTTGAACCATGCGGTAGCATGGCTTTATACCATGCGGTCGCATGGTATAAAATTGTGACTAAATCTCAGGTTTCCTTATTCAACTCAAACACGATTTAGTAAGGTTTTAGGCGACTTCCTTGGCCTAATTTCATCCCCAATAAATGCCAGACAACCCTGAAACATAAAGAGTAGGAGAAAATACACAATTTTGAAGGATTTGGAGAGGAAGAACAAGGCAAAAACAAGGCAACCCACTTCAAGATTCAAGATTTCACTTCAAGAATCAATTGGGTGATGTTCTTCCTCGGTTTTAATTTTTGTTTTTCTTTATTTCCCATTATGTTAGGCTAGATTTTCATATGCTAGAATTTGCGATGAACCTTATATTATGAACCCTTAATCTTGAATTTTATTAATTTGACGTTAAAACATATTTTTAATTATTGAATGATTGGCATGGATTTTATTTTCTTTACAATTATGTGCACAATAGTTGTATAAGCTTTGTGGCTTGTTTTACCCTCGAGAGATGGAAAATAAGTTAGACATTATGTTAATTGTCGTAAAGTTCGATAGGGGATAGAAATATACCGCTATGCTTTACGTGATCTTTAAGTATTCATAAATCTTTAATGCATTTTTATATGTTTGCATCCATCATAGAAATATAGTCGGATCGCATTTGAAAATAGGTTTAATTCTACTCGAGAGAGATTGTTAAACAAATTAGGAATATTGGTCTTCATAATTGAATCGTGTTGTCAATTTTATAAAATTCGGATTAAAGGGGATTGATATAAGGGGATTTAGGATCCTAGTACGCATTTCATTAGTATATTTTTATAAAACTGGCATTTTGTTATAATCACACATTTAGTCTAGTTGATTTAGGCTTTATATTTATAAGTAGGTTATTAAATCATAATTTAGTTAGCGAAAATATCAAGAATTTCTATTGTTTCGGTTAAGGCGACAATAGGTAAAATTGATCTAATCAATCTCTGTGGGACGATATTCGGACTCATTTAATCTACTTTATTACTTGTTAACGAACCGTACATCTGCGGTAGTTTTAAATCGAAAGAAATAATTCATGAACAAGTTTTTGGCATCGTTGCTGGGGATTGAGTTTAGTTTAATTTTATTTCTCGAGGCACTAATTCGAACTTCAATTTTTGTTTTGCTAGTATAATTTTGTTTTTATTTTTATTTTAGGTTATTATCCCTTATTTGTGTTTAGTTATTTAAATTGTTTGAATCTCAATGCTCGTACCGGTTTTGTTTCTTAGATTTGCATGGCACAATTGACTGGGGGAGAATTGATTCCAGCTGATCTTGAAATCGAGCCCACCTTTCATCGTCTACAAAGAGATCATCGAGAAGCACAAGTACAAATGACTAACAAACTAAACAATCCCATTATTCAAGCTAATGAAGGAAAGGCAATGGACGAAGGAAATGAGATTCTGGGAAATTTCTTGACTCCTCAAGTAATTCAAAGTCAATCCAGCATAGTGTATCCACCGTTTGGGCAGCCAAATTTCTAGTTGAAGACCAATGTGATACAACTATTTCAAAATGGACACTAGTTTTATGGCAAAGCCGAGGAGAATCCACATACACACATATCTCGATTTTTGGATATGTGTCAACATTTTAGATACCAAAGGATTTCGGATGATGCTATTAGGCTAAGGCTATTTCCACATACGCTACGAGATAGAGCGCTTGAATGGTTGGATTCATTTTCAGTTGCAAGTATCACTACATGGAATGAGTTGGCACACAAATTCTGCATAAAGTTTTTCTCCCCAGCCAAGATAGCGAAGCTAAGACATGACATATCAATATTCAATCAAGGAGAAATTGAATCATTTGACGAAGCTTGGAACAGATTTAAAAACATGCTTTGGAAGTGCTATCAACATGGGTTTGATAAAATGACCCAAATCCGATTCTTCTACACAGGGTTACTTCCATACCAAAAGAGCATGGTGGATTTAGCTTCAGATGGCTCAATATCCACACGAACAATTGATGGGGCATTGGAATTATTTGAGAGAATGGCTACCACATCAGCCATGTGGTCTTCTGAGAGGGCGATTCCAAGGAAAACTCCAGGTGTGTACGAGGTGGATACTTATTCAGCAATATCTGCAAAAATTGACTCTCTCTATCACAAGGAAGAAAGCTTATCACAAGCAGCATAAGCTAAGAAAAGCAATTGTGAGGAATGTGGTGCTGAGCATAAAACATCGAAATGCCCAATACTCATGCAAGGAATTGAGCAAGCAGACTATGCACAGTGGGGACAACGCCAACAACACAATCAATATGGAGAAATTTTCAATCCCAGTTGGATGAAGCATCCCAACTTCTCTTGGAGCAACCAGAATCAAAATAGGCCATAGGGACAATTTCAACAATAAGAGAAGAGGCCTCAATTGGAAGATATGATAGGAAAATTCATGGAGAGAGCCGAAGATACACTTCAAAATCAAAATGCAGCGATCAAAAATTTGGAAACTTAGATGGGGCAGTTGGCCATAGCATTGACTAGCAGAACGCCTAGTAACTTGCCGAGTAACATAGAAATCAATCCCAAAGAGCAAGCCAAGGTCATTAAAACTCGAAGTGGAGCATAATTGCCTGAAATCCATGTCAAGAGACTGGGTGTGATTGGAAAGACATCTTTCCCTACTGAAGAAAAGACTGTTGCAAAGGAATCAATTTCAAAGGAAAATTTAAAAAGTCACAGGATAAGGCCAAAGTCACAGTGAACCCCTACGAGCCTCCGATTCCTTTTCCACAGTGGTTGAAGAAGAAAAATTTGGAGTAACAGTACAAAAAATTCCTAGAAGTCTTCAAAAAGCTCCATATCAACATCCCACTAGCCGATGCACTATTCCAGATGCCCTAGCTACGCGAAGTTTCTCAAAGATATTATATCAAACAAACGCAAGCTGAGGACCATGAGACGGTAATGCTTACGGAGGAATGTAGTGCCAGAATCCCGAAAAAGCTCCCACAAAAACTGAAAGATCCAGGGAGTTTCACTATCCCTTGCACAATTGGTGATTTTTATTTTGATAAAGCATTGTCTAATCTCGATGCGAGTATTAACTTGATACCACTCTCTGTTTTCAGGAAACTAGGATTGGGAGAGCCTAAGGCAACCACAGTAACTCTACATCTAGCTGATCAATCACTTACACATCCACGAGAAATTATTGAAGATGTATTGGTCAAAGTGGATAAACTCATATTCCCAGTAGACTTCTTGATTTTGGATATTGAAGAAGACAAGGACGTGCCCATCATATTGGGATGACCATTTTTAGATACTGTAAGAGCCCTCATAGATGTGCATCAAGGACAATTAACTCTGATGCTAGGGGAGGAACAAGTCTCTTTTAATGTTTTCAAGGCAATGAAATACCCCAAACATTCTTGAGGCCTGTATAGTATACTCTCCATCCGTTCTTATCAATTCAAAGGAGATTATGGCATTCAATGTGGGATTTCATATGGATGAGGAAAGAATGACAAATCACTAAGAGAAAGATGGGGATGAAATTTGGAGGATAACTACAGTGCGGAACAAGACCATATTGAGCAAACTATGCAGGTCCTCCCAAGCCATATTTAAAGTGCCATAAAATACTTGTGCCAAAAGTCGAGCTATCAACTATAAAACAGCGCTGATTGGGAGGCAACCCAACGTCTCTACCCTTTATTTATTTCATTTTGCATTAATCTAGGAGTTTTTCAATTTTTCAACAATTTTATTAGTTTAGGTCATCGTTCATCCATGCATGTCAATAAATAGCCTAAGCATAATCTACACAAGTCCCAATGCATTGAGCATGAGTCATAAGGTTGAAGTCCTATTTTAGTCAGTCATGGGTCAAATTGAACAAAGTGCATGATTAGAGCTAAACTTTGTTGGTGATTCACATTTTTGTGATATGAACTTTATATTGACATATAATTTATGCATCTTACACACCAACAGTGTACACATGCACCTTGAAATAACTTTGGTGGAATGGTGTGTCACATGGATTCCTTGATGCACACCCAAGTTTATCAATTATCACTATAAGATATAATACATATACTTTGCACNCATGCCTTTATGACTCGAGCAAGTAAGCCTGTAAGGATATTTCAAAATATGGTGCCGTAAGGTCAACTGGCCTGGGAGTCACCAGCCTAAAGTTCGGTAAAAGAGTCATATAGAAAGCAAGAGGGAAAGAGGTTAATAAAAAGTCATCTGATCCATCCTTTATAACTCGAGTGAATAAGCCTGCAAGGGTTTAAAACCTAGTTCCCTAAAGCCAATTGGTTTGGGAGTCATCAGCCTAAAGCTCGCTAAAGGGGTTATATAGAAAGTAAATGAGAAGATGATATATTAAAAAAAATGGAAAGTAAGAAAAACAAAAGAGAGACAATAACATGAAGAAAAGCCCTTAGACATTTGGTTGAGGAAACTATATCTTTGAGGCGAGGCAAGTAACCTATTTTAATCTTGAGTGTCAAAGCAATCAAACTTGGGAGAGCCTTCACTTGTTGAAATGTAAACTTGTGATAATGAGATTAATCCAAACTATGAGAGGGTGAGGACTACAGCTATGTAAATTCCTAATCTTAAAACACAACCCTGAGATAATTGAGTGAAAAGAATAAATTTGGGAGGGTTGTGTATCTCTCGAGCGAGTAAGGATACATTTGACCACTTGTGGTCAGGACTCAAATTCATCGTGAACCTAATATGTTGGCATGAATTCACACACACACGTCAAGTACGCATTTAATAGGTAAAGGTTGATGTCATTTTTGCACTGATAAATTTTCATAAAGTCTAATACTTAGTCCAATCCTGAGCCACGGTAGGGTATTAAACCATATTTGTTTAGAATTAAGTCGCTATCTTGTTTGAGGACAAACAATAGTTCAAGTTTAGAGGGTTTGATAAGTATGGTTTTACACACTTATTTAGATCACAAACATGACTTAATTATGAGGAAAATGTTTAAATTGTGATTTAATCTCGTTGAATTCATTCAATATAGGTGTTTCTACGGAAATGGTGGAATTTAGGAGAAAAGAGTCGAAAAAGGACTAAAATGGAGCAAACTTAAAGTTCGGGGACCAAGTTACAAATAATCCATAGATGAGATGGAAATGGAATGAAGATTCAAGAGTGTTAGAGGTTAATTGGATGAGAAAAGGAGTCAGGAGGTGAAATATGGTCGAAGTATTATCAAGTATAAACTTTCAGGTGAAAAAGCTATGCTTGTGATTTTTATTATCTACTTGAGATCCATTTTTGGCATAGTAAAAATCAGAAATTGAGGAAGCCTATTTCTATCAAAATGTATATCTATGAGTTCTCTTCGCAACACATTTTGAATAATCTCAATTGGATATCGGGAGAGGAAGATATGATCAAAATACTGATAGCTGCCCGACGGAAAAATTTCTATGACCATTCGGTCGCATGGTTATAATTCCTTGCAGTCGTACAAGGAAAAATCTAGGCTGAAACTTCTGAACCATGTGGTAGCATGGCTTTATACTATGAAGTCGCATGGTATAAAAATGTGACGAAGTCTCAGGTTTCCTTATTCTACTCAAACACGATTTAATAAGATTTTGGGCGACTTCCTTGACCTAATTCCGTCCCCAATAAATACTAGACGACCTTGAAACATAAAGAGGAGGAGAATATACACAATTTTGGAGGATTTGGAGAGGAAGAACAACGCAAAAACAAGGCAACCCACTTCAAGATTCAAGATTTCACTTCAAGAATCAATTGCGTGATGTTCTTCCTTGGTTTTAATGATTTTTTTCTTTATTTCCCATTATGTTAGGCTAGATTTTCATGTGCTAGGATTTGCGATAAACCTTATATTATGAACCCTTAATCTTGAATTTTATTAATTTGACTTTAAAACATATTTTTAATTATTGAATGATTGGCATGAATTTTATTTTCTCTACAATTATGTGAGCAATAGTTGTATGAGCTTTGTGACTTATTTTACCTTCGAGAGATGGAAAATATGTTACACATTATGTTAATTGTCGTAAAGTTCGATAGGGGATAAAAATATACCGCTATGCTTTACGTGATCTTTAAGTACTCATAAATCTTTAATGCATTTTTATATGTTCGCATCTGTCATAGAAATATAGCCGGATCGCATGTGAAAATAGGTTTAATTCTACTCGAGAGAGATTGTTAAACAAATTAGGAATATTGGTCTTCATAATTGAATTGTGTTGTCAATTTTATAAAATTCGGATTAAAGGGGATTGATATAAGGGGATCGGGATCCTAGTACGCATTTCACTATCATAATTTTATAAAACTCGCATTTAGTTATAATCATGCATTTAATCTAGTTAATTTAGGCTTTATATTTATAAGTAGGTTATTAAATCGTAATTTAGTTAGCAAAAATATCAAGAATTTCAATTGTTTCGGTTGAGGTGACGATAGGTAAAATTGAACAAATCAATCTCTGTGGGACAATATTCGGATTCATTTAATCCACTTTATTACTTGTTAAAGAACTGTACACTTGCTGTAGTTTTAAATGGAAAGAAATAATTTCATGACTAGTGTACACCATAGTGTACATGTAGCATGGTTCATACCGATTAAACATTACTATTTGTGCACTGATTTTTGACACGTTGTTATCAAGTGCAAATTGGATGGAAAAACTATTTGAAATTTAAACTGTCGAATAGGGTAATGTCACATGGCAAATTGTAAACTAAAGTGTGACCA
Source organism: Olea europaea var. sylvestris (assembly GCF_002742605.1). Lineage (NCBI taxonomy): Eukaryota > Viridiplantae > Streptophyta > Magnoliopsida > Lamiales > Oleaceae > Olea > Olea europaea. The sequence continues at coordinate 360,612 of NW_019267399.1, read as the reverse complement.
CCATAGTGTACATACAGCAAGGTTCTTACCAATCAAACTTTGCTATTTGTACACTGATTTTTAATACGTTGTTTGACACTTGTATTGTTGTCAAGTACCAATTGGATGGGAAAACTATTTGAAATTTAAACTGTCCAACACGGTAATGTCACGTGGCAAAGTGTAAACTAAAGTGTGAATACCATAGTGTACATGTAGCAAGGTTCTTACCGATTGAACTTTGCTAGTGTACACTGATTTTTAACACGTTGTTTGACACTTGCATTGTTGTCAAGTGTCAATTGGATGGGAAAATAGTTTGAAATTAAAACTATCCAACAGGGTAATGTCACGTGGCAAAGTGTAAACTAAAGTGTACACCATAGTGTACGTGTACCAAGGTCCTTACCGATTGAACTTTGCGATTTCTACAACAATTTTTGACATGTTCTTTGACACTTGCATTTTTATCTATTGTCAATTGGATTGGAAAACTATTTGAAATTTATATTGTCCAGCAGGGTAATGTCACGTGGCAAAGTGTAAACTAATGTGTATACACCATAGTGTACACGTAGTAAGGTCCTTACCGATTGAATTTTGCTATTTGTACACTGATTTTTGACATGCTGTTTGACACTTGGATTGTTGTCAAGTCTCAATTGGATGGGAAAACTATTTGAAATTTAAACTGTCTAGCAAGGTAATGTCTTGTGGTAAAGTGCAAACTAAAGTGTACACCATAGTGTACAAGTAACAAGGTCCTTACCGATTGAACTTTGCTATTTGTACACTAATGTTTGACTCGTTGTTTCACACTTACATTGTTGTCAAGTGTAAATTAGATGGGAAAACTGTTTGAAATTTAAACTGTCAAACAGGGTAATGTCACGTGGCAAAGTGTAAACTAAAGTGTAGACCATAGTGTCCATGTAGTAAGGTGCGTTCCGATTGAACTTTGCTATTTGTGCACTGATTTTCGACACGTTGCTTGACACCTACATTGCTTTCAAGTGCCAATTAGAAGGAAAAACTTTTTGAAATTTAAACTGTCCAACAGGGTAATGTCACGTGGCAAGTGCAAATCAAAGTGTACACCAGAGTCTACACGTAGCATGGTTCACAACGACTAAACTTTGCTATTCGTACGTTGATTTTTGGCACGTTGTTTGACACTTGCATTGTTCTCAAGTGTCAATTGGAGGGGAAAACTGTTTGAAATTTAAACTGTCCAACAGGGTAATTTCACGTGGCAAAGTGAAAACTAAAGTGTACCCCATAGTGTACTAGTAGCAAAGTTCTTACTGATTGATCTTTGCCATTTGTAAACTAATTTTTGACATGTTGTTTGACACCTGCACTTTTGTCACGTGTCAATTAGATAGAAAAACATTTTCAAATTTTAAATGTCCAACAGTGTAATGTCACGTGGCAAAGTGTAAATTAAAGTGTACACCATAGTGTAGATGTAGCATGGTTCATACCGATTAAACTTTGCTATTTGTACAAAGATTTTTAACACGTTGTTCAACACTTTCATTGTTGCAATTGTCAATTGGATGGAAAAATTATTTGAAATTTATACTGCCGAACAGGGTAATGTGACGTGGTAAAGTTTAAACTAAAGTGTACACCATAGTGTACATGTAGCAGGTCCCTACCGATTGAACTTCGCTATTTGTACACTGCTTTTTGACTCGTTGCTTGACACTTGCATTTTTGTCAAGTGTCAATTGGATGGAAACACTGTTTGAAATTTAAACTGTCCAGTGGGATAATGTCATGTGGCAAAGTGTAAACTAAAGTGTGTACACCATAGTATACTTATAGCAAGGTCCTTATCGATTGAACTTTGCTATTTCTACACTAATTTTTGACACGCTGTTTGACACTTGCATTGTTGACATGTCTCAATTGGATGAAAAAACTATTTGAAATTTAAACTGTCCAGCAGGGTAATGTCTTGTGCCAAAGTGTTAACAAAAGTGTACGTCATAGTGTACAAGTAGCAAGGTCCTTACGGATTGAACTTTGCTATTTGTACACTAATTTTTGACTCGTTGTTTCACACTTGCATTGTTGTCAAGTGTAAATTAGATGGGAAAACTGTTTGAAATTTAAACTGTCGAATAGGGTAATGTCACGTGGCAAAGTGTAAACTAAAGTGTACACCATAGTGTCCATGTAACAAGGTGCTTACCGATTGAACTTTGTTATTTGTACACTAATTTTTGATACGTTGTTTGACACTTGCATTGTTGTCAAGTATTAATTGGATGGAAAAACTGTTCGAAATTTATACTGTCCAATAGGGTAATGTCATGTGGCAAAGTATAAACTAAAGTGTACATCATAGTGTACATGTAGCAAGGTCTTTATCGATTGAACTTTGCTACTTGTACACTGATTTTTGACATGTTTTTGACTCTTGCATTGTTGTCTAGTGTCAATTGGATGGGAAAACTGTTTGAAATTTAATCTGTCCAATAGGGTAATTTCAAGTGGCAAAGTGTAAACTAAAGTGTACCCCATAGTGTACTAGTAGCAAGGTTCTTATTGATTGCTCTTTGTCATTTGTACACTGATTTTTGACTTGTTGTTTGACACCTGCATTGTTGAGACGTGGTAATTAGATGGAAAAACTTTTTGAAATTTAAATTGTCCAGTAGAGTAATGTCACGTGGGGAAGTGTAAATTAAAGTGTACACCATAGTGTACATGTAGCATGGTTCATACCGATTAAACTTTGCTATTTGTTAACTGATTTTTGACATGTTGTTTAACACTTGCATTGTTGTCAAGTGCCAATTGGATGGAAAAACTGTTTGAAATTTAAACTGTCAAACAGGGTAATGTCATGTGGCGAAGTGTAAACTAAAGTGTGAACACCGTAGTGTACATGTAGCAAGGTTCTTACCGATTGAACTTTGCTATTTGTACACTAATTTTTAACACGTTGGTTGACACTTATATTGTTGTCAAGCACCAATTGGACTGGAAAATTGTTTGAAATTTAAACTATTCAACACGGTAATGTCACGTGGTGAAGTGTAAACTAAAGTACGAGTACCATAGTGTACATGTAGCAAGGTTCTTTCCGATTGAACTTTGCTTGTCTCTACTAATTTTTGACTCGTTGTTTGACACTTGTATTGTTGTCTAGTGTCAATTTGATGGGAAAATATTTGAAATTTAAACGGTCCAACTGGATAATTTCACGTGGGAAAGTGTAAACTGAAGTGTACAGCATAGTGTACATGTAGCAAGGTCCTTACCGATTGAACTTTGCTATTTGTACACTGATTTTTGACACGTTCTTTGACACTTGCATTTTTGTCAACTGTCAATCGGATGGGAAAACTATTTGAAATTTATACTGTCCAACAAGGTAATATCAAGTGGCAAAGTATAAACTAAAGTGTACACCATAGTGTACATGTGGCAAGGTCCTTACCGATTGAACTTCGCTATTTGTACACTGCTTTTTGACTCGTTGTTTGACACTTGCATTATTGTCAAGTGTCAATTGGATAGAAAAATTGTTTGATATTTAAACTGTCCAGCAGGGTAATGTCTTGTGGCAAAGTGTAAACTAAAGTGTACATGAAGCAAGGTCCTTACCGATTGAACTTTGCCATTTGTACACTAATTTTACTTATTGTTGGACAGTTACATTGTTGTCAAGTGTAAATTAGATGGGAAAACTATCTAAAATTTAAATTGTCGAACAGGGTAATGTCACGTGGCAAAGTGAAAAACAAAAGTGTACACCATAGTGTCCATGTAGCAAGATGCTTACTGATTGAACTTTGCTATTTGTACGCTGATTTTTGACACATTGTTTGACACTTGCAATGCTGTCAAGTGTCAATTACATGGGAAAATAGTTTGAAATTTAAACTGTCTAGTAGAGCAATGTCACGTGGCAAAGTGTAAACTAAAGTGTACACCATAGTGTACATGTAGCAAGGTCCTTACCGATTGAACTTCGCTATTTGTACATTGCTTTTTGACTCATTGTTTGACACTTGCATTATTGTCAAGTATCAATTAGATGGGAAAATAGTTTGAAATTTAAACTGTCCAGCAGGGCAGTGTTACGTGGCAAAGTGTAAACTAAAGTGTGTACACCATAGTGTGCATATAGCAAGGTCCTTACCGATTGAACTTTGCTTTTTGTACACTGATTTTTGTCACGCTGTTTGACACTTACATTGTTGCCAAATCTCAATTGGATGGAAAAACTGTTTGAAATTTAAACTGTCCAGCATGGTAATGTCTTGTGGCAAAATGTAAATTAAAGTGTACACCATAGTGTACAAGTAGCAAGGTCCTTACAGATTGAACTTTGCTATTTGTAAACTAACTTTTGACTCGTTGTTGGACACTTGCGTTGTTGTCAAGTGTAAATTGGATGGAAAAACTATTTGAAATTTAAACTGACGAACAGGTTAATGTCACGTGGCAAAGCGTAAACTAAAGTGTATACCATAGTGTGCATGTAGCAAGATCCTTACCGATTGAACTTTTCTATTTGTACACTGGTTTTTTACACGTTGTTTGACACTTGCATTGTAGTCAAGTGTCAATTGGATGGGAGAAGTACTTGAAATTTAAACTGTCCAGCTGGGTAATGTCACGTGGCAAAGCATAAGCTAAATTGTACATCATAGTGTACATGTAGAAATGTCCTTATCGATTGAACTTTGCTATTTTTACACTAATTTTTTGACACGCTATTTGACACTTGCATTGCTGTCAAGTGTCAATTAGATGGAAAAACTGTTTGAAATTTAAGCTATCCAATAGGGTAATGTCACATGGCAAAGTCTAATCTAAAGTGTACACCATAGTGTTCATGTAGCAAGGTTCTTACCGATTTAACTTTGCTATTTGCACACTAATTTTTGACACGTTGTTTGACACTCGCGTTGTTGTCAAGTGTCAGTAGGACGAGAAAATTGTTTGAAATTTAAACTGTCCAACAGGGTAATGTCACCCGGCAAAGTGTAAACTAAAGTGTACACCATAGTGTCCATGCTGCAAGGTCCTTTCCGATTGAACTTTGCTATTTGTACACTGGTTTTGGACATGTTGTTTGACACTCGTATTGTTGTGAAGTGTCAAGTCAATGGAAAAAATATTTGAAATTTAAACTATCCAACAGGGAAATGTCACGTGATAAAGTGAACATTATAGAGTACATGTAGCAAGGTTCTTACTGATTGAACTTTGCTATTTGTACACTGATTTTCAACATGTTATTTGACACTTGCATTGTTGTCAAGTGTGAGTTGGATGGGAAAAAAATTTGAAATTTAAACTGTCCAATAGGGTAATGTCTCGTGGCAATGTGTAAACTAAAGTCTATCCCATAGTGTACCTGCAGCAAGGTTCTTACTGATTGAACTTTGCCATTTGTACATAGATTTTCGACACGTTGTTTGACACCTACATTGGTTTCAAGTGTCAATTAGATAGAAAACCTTTTTTGAAATTTAAACTGTCCAACAGGGTAATGTCACGTGGCAAAGTGTAAATTAAAGTGTACACCATAGTGCACATGTAGCATTGTTCACACCGATTAAACTTTGCTACTTGTACACTGATTTTTGACAGGTTGTTTGACACTTGCATTGTTGTTAAGTTCCAATTGGATGGGAAAACTATTTAAAATTTAAACTGCCCAATAGGGAAATGTCACTTGGCAAAGTGTAAACTAAAGTGTATACCATAGTGTTCATGTAGCAAGGTGCTTATCGATTGAACTTTGCTATTTGTACACTGGTTTTTGACACATTGTTTGACACTTGCATTATTGTGAAGTGTCAATTGGATGGAAAAACTAGTTCAAATCTTAACTGTCCAACACGAAAATGTTACGTGGCAAAGTGTACACCATAGTGTACAAGCAGTAAGGTTCTTACTGATTGAACTTTGCTATTTCTACACTGATTTTTGATATGTTGTTTGACACTTGAATTGTTGTCAAATGTCAATTGGATGGGAAAACTATTTGAAATTTTAACTGTCCAACAGGGCAATATCACGTGGCAAAGTGTAAACTAAAGTGTATCCCATACTGTACTAGTAGCAAAGTTCTTACTGATTGATCTTTACCATTTGTACTCAAATTTTTGAAATGTTGTTTGACACCTACATTGTTGTCACGTGTCAATTACATGGAAAACTTTTTGAAATTTAAACTGTCCAGCAGGGTAATGTCACGGGGCAAAGTGTAAATTAAAGTGTACATGTAACATGGTTCATACCGATTAAATTTTGCTATTTGTAAACTAATTTTTGACACGTTGTTTGACACTTGCATTGTTCTCAAGTCTCAATTGGATGGAAAAATTATTTGATATTTAAACTGTCCAACCAGGTAATGTCACGTGACAAAGTGTAAACTATAGTATACACCATAGTGTACATGTAGCAAAGTTCTTACCGATTAATCTTTGCTATTTGTGCACTGATTTTCGACACATTGTTTGACACTTGCATTTTTGCCAAGTGTCAATTGGATGGGAAAACTATTGAAACTTAAACAGTCCAACAGGGTAATATCATGGGACAAAGAAAAAACTAAAGTGTACACCGTAGTGTACATGTAGCAAGGTCCTTAACGATTAAACTTTTCTAATTGTACACTGATTTTTAACACGTTCTTTGACACTTGCATTGTTGTCAAGTGTAAATTTGATGGAAAAAACATTTGAAATTTAAACTGTCCAATAGGGTAATGTCATGTGGCCAAGCGTAAACTAAAGTGTACACCATAGTGTACATGTAGTAAGATCCTTACCGATTGAACTTTGCTATTTGCACACTGATTTTTGACACGTTGTTTGACACTTGTATTGTTGTTTAGTGTCAATTGGATGGAAAAACTATTTGAAATTTAAACTGTCCAACTGGGTAGTGTTACATGGCAAAGCGTAAACAAATGTGTACACCATAGTTTATGTAGCAAGGTCCTTACCGATTGAATTTTGCTATTTGTACACTGATTTTTGACACGTTGTTTGACACAAGCATTGTTGTCAAGTGTTAATTGGATGGGAAAACTGTTTGAAATTTAAGCTATCCAAAAGGGTAATGTCACATGGCAAAGTGTGATCTAAAGTGTACACCATAGTGTACATAAAGCAAGGTTCCTTCCGATTGAACTTTGTTATTTGTATATTGATTTTTGACATATTGTTTGACACTCGCGTTGTTGTCAATTATCAATAGGATGGGAAAACTTTTTGAAATTTAAACTGTCCAACAGGGTAATGTCACATGGCAAATTGTAAACTAAAGTGTACAGTATAGTGTCCATGTAGCAAGGTCCTTAACGATTGAACTTTGCTAATTGTACACTGATTTTTGACACGTTGTTTGACAATTGCATTGTTGTGAAGTGTCAATTGGATGGAAAAACTGTTTGAAATTTAAAATGTCCAACATGAAAATGTCATGTGGCAAAGTGTACTCCATAGTGTACATGTAGCAAGGTTCTTACTGATTGAACTTTACTATTTGTACACTGATTTTTGACACGTTGTTTGACACTTACATTGTTGTCAAGTGTCAATTGAATAGGAAAACTGTTTGAAATTTAAACCATCCGACAGTGCAATGTCACGTGGCAAAGTCTAAACTAAAGTGTACCCCATAGTGTACTAGTAGCAAAGTTCATACTGATTGATCTTTGCCATTTGTACACTGATTTTCAACATGTTGTTTGATACCTGCATTGTTGTCACGTGTCAAATAGATGGAAAAACTTTTTGAAATTTAAACTATCCAATAGGGTAATGTCACGTGGCAAAGTGTAAATTAAAGTGTACACACCGTTTAAACTTTGCTATTTGTACACTGATTTTTGGCACGTTGCTTGACACTTCCACTCTTGTCAAGTGTCAATTGGATGGGAAAACTGTTTGAAATTTAAACTGTCCAACAAGGTAATGTCACGTGTTAAAGTGTAAACATCAAAGTGTACATGTAGCAAGGTTCTTACCGATTGAACTTTGCTATTTGTACACTGATTTTTTACACGTTGTTTGATACTTGCATTGTTGTCAAGTGTCAATTGGATGGGAAAACTATTTGAAATTTAAACTGTCCAACCGGGTAATGTCACGTGGCAAAGTGTAAACTAAAGTGTACACCATGTGTACAAGTAGCAAGGTCCTTACCGATTGAACTTTGCTATTTGTACACTGATTTTTTACACGTTGTTTGACACTTGCATTGTTGTCAAGTGTAAATTGGATGGGAAAACTATTTGAAATTTAAACTATCCAACAGGATAATATCATGTGGTAAAGCGTAAACTAAAGTGTACACAACTGTGTACATTTTACAAGATCCTAACCGATTGAACTTTGCTATTTGTACACTGATTTTTGACACAGTGTTTGACACTTGCATTGTTGTCAAGTGACAATTGGATGGAAAAACTATTTAATTTAAACTATATAGCTAAGTAATGTCACGTGGCAAAGTGTAAACTAAAGTGTACACCATAGTTTATGTAGCAAGGTCCTTACCGATTGAACTTTGCTATTTGTACATTGATTTTTGACACATTGTTTGACACAGGAATTGTTGTCAATTGGATTGGACAATTATTTGAAATTTAAGCTGTCCAACAAGGTATTGTCACGTGGCAAAGTGTAATCTAATGTGTACACCATAGTGTACGTGTAGCAAGGTTCTTACCGATTGAACTTTGATATTTGCACACTAATTTTTTTCACGTTGTTTGATACTCGCATTGCTGTCAAGTGTCAATAGGATAAGAAAACTATTTGAAATTTAAACTGTCAAACAGGGTAATATCACGTGGCAAAGTGTAAACTAAAGTGTACACCATAGTGTCCATGTAGCAAGGTGCTTACTGATTGAACATTACTATTTGTACACTGGTTTTTGATACGTTGTTTGACACTTACATTGTTGTCAAGTGCCAATTGGATGGAAAAACTATTTGAAATTTAAACTGTCCAACAATGTCACATGGCAAAGTGTAAACTAAAGTGTACATTATAGTGTACATGTAGCAAGATGCTTATCGATTGAACTTTACTATTTGTACACTAGTTTTTGACACGTTGTTTGACACTTGCATTGTTGTGAAGTGTCAATTGGATGGAAAAACTGGTTCAAATCTAAACTGTCCAACACGAAAATGTCATGTGGCAAAATGTACACCATAGTGTACAAGCAGTAAGGTTCTTACTGATTGAACTTTGCTATTTGTACACTAATTTTTGACATGTTGTTTAACACTTGCATTGTTGTCAAATGTAAATTGTATGGAAAAACTAGTTAAAATTTGAACTGTCCAACAGGACAATATCACGTGGCAAAGTGTAAACTAAATTGTATCCCATAGTGTACTAGTAGCAAAGTTCTTACTGATTGATCTTTGCCATTTGTAAACCAATTTTGGACATGTTGCTTGACACTTGCATTGTTGTCACGTGTCAATTACATGGAAAACTTTTTGAAATTTAAACTGTCCAACAGGGTAATGTCACGGGGCAAAGTGTAAATTAAAGTGTACACTGTAGTGTACATGTAACATGGTTCATACCGATTAAATTTTGCTATTTGTACACTAATTTTTGACACGTTGTTTGACACTTGCATCGTTGTCAAGTGTCAATTGGATGGAAAAATTGTTTGATATTTAAACTGTCCAACCAGGTAATGTCACGTGGCAAAGTGTAAACTATAGTGTACACCACAGTGTACATGTAGCAAGGTCCTTACCGATTGATCTTCGCTATTTTTGCACTAATTTTTGACACATTGTTTGACACTTTCATTGTTGTCAAGTGTCAATTGGATGGGAAAACTGTTTGAAATTCAAACAGTCCAACAGGGCAATATCATGTGACAAAGAGAAAACTAAACTGTACACCATAGTGTACATGTAGCAAGGTCCTTAACGATTGAACTTTTCTAATTGTACACTGATTTTTGACACATTCTTTGACACTTGCATTGTTGTCAAGTGTAAATTTGATGAAAAAATCGTTCGAAATTTAAACTATCCAATAGGGTAATGTCATGTGGCCAAGCGTAAACTAAAGTGTACACCATAGTGTACATGTAGTAAAATCCTTACCGATTGAACTTTGTTATTTGCACATTGATTTTTGACATGGTGTTTGACACTTGCTTTGTTGTTTAGTGTCAATTGGATGAGAAAACTGTTTGAAATTTAAATTGTCCAGCTGGGTAGTGTCACGTGGTAAAGTATAAACTAATGTGTACACCATAGTTTATGTAGCAAGGTCCCTACCGATTGAACTTTGTTATTTGTACACTGATTTTTAACACGTTGTTTGACATAAGCATTATTGTCAAGTGTTAATTGGATGGGAAAACTGTTTGAAATTTAAGCTGTCCAAAAGGGTAATGTCACATGGCAAAGTGTGATCTAAAGTGTACACCATAGTGTACATGAAGCAAGGTTCTTTCCGATTGATCTTTGTTATTTGTATATTGATTTTTGACATGTTGTTTGACACTCGCGTTGTTTTCAATTGTCAATAGGATGGCAAAACTTTTTGAAATTTAAACTGTCCAACAGGGTAATGTCATTGTTCACGAAATAATTCTTTCGATTTAAAACTACCGCAAGTGTACGGTTCGTAAGAAGTAATAAAGTGGATTTTAAAAGTTTGAATATCGTCCCTCAGAGATTGAGTAGTTCAATTCTATATAATCTAGCCTTAACCGAATCTAATTGAATGGAAATATGGTCTAAATGCAAAAAGCCCTAATTTCAATTGAAAACCTTAATTTCTCAATTAGAAACCCTAATTTCGAAATTTCTCTAATTAAACGACTTAAACACTCAAGTAAATGAAATTAAGCAAGTTTAAAAGCTAATTTGTTAAAATGAATCAAACTAAAGTCACTAGGATCACGAATCCCCAATTGAAGTTATAAAAACCCTAATTTCATAAAATTAATGATTCGATGAAAATTTGTCAATTCAATGTTCCTAATTCTATCCAATATACTCTCTCGATATATATTAGACCTATTCTTGCACACCACCAGCCGATATCTCTATGGATGATGCAAACATACAAGAATGCATCTAGTTTTGTGAACAATTTAAGAATTGCATAAAGCATAGGGGTATATCTCTATTCCCTATCGGACCCTATGTTAATTTACACCTTATCGAACTTATTCCACTTCTCTTGAATGTAAGAAACAAGTCATCAATACTCACACAATCATTGGCCACTAATTGCGGAAGATAATTAATGCATGTAAATCAATCAAATTATCAAATGAATCTTTATATCAAGTTCATGAAATATAGAATTAAAATAACAAACAACGGTTCGTCGATCACATAGTAATTAAAACCCTAGCCTAGGAGATTCATAATTACAGAAAACAAAACGAAATTAATGAATAGAAGGAAGAACACCCGTATGAAAGTTCTTGAAATCTGAAATCTTGAATAAAACCTTGAAAACCCCTTTTGAATCCTTGTGAAATCCGCTTCAAGTTCGTGTTCCTTGCCTCCAAAAGTTGTATTCTTCTTCTCCCTGGACGTTCTGCCCTATTTCTGATGAATTTTGGCTTTTATATGATGTCCTCACGGAGCCCCGAAAGAGTTTCAATTAAAAACGGGATTTCAGAATTTTTTATCGCACTTAAAGCCATGTAGCCGCATGGTGTTAAACCATGTGACTGCATGGTTCAATTTTTCAGTTCATTTGGATCCCTGCTATACCCTGTGCGGCCGCAAGGAATTATAACCATGCGGCCGCATGGTTATAAAATTTTCCCTCCGGACAGCTTTCAGTATTTTGATCATAACTTTCTCTCCTGATCTCTGATTGAAGTGATTCAAAGTGAATTGGGAAGAAAACTCAATGATGTACACTTTTGATTGAAATAGGCTTCCTCAATTTCTGATGTTTACTATGCCAAAAATAGATCTCAAGTAGAGACTCAAAATCACAAGCATAACTTTTTCGCCTGAAATTTGATACTTGATAATACTCTGACCATATTTCACCTCTTGACTCCTTTCCTCATCCAATTGAACTTTAACACTCTTGAATCTTCATTCCATATCCCGTCTCATCTATGGATTATTTGCAACTTGGTCCTTGAACTATCGCTTTGTTCCGTTTTGGTCCTTTTTCGGCTCTTTTCTTCTGAATTCCATCTTTTCTATAGAAACACCTACATAGTATGAATTTAAGAAGATTAAGTCATAATTCAACTACTTAGTCCATGTTTAAATTATGTTTGTGAGCTAAATAAGTGTGTAAAAACACACTTATCAGTAATGTCACATGGCAAATTGTAAACTAAAGTGTACAGTATAGTGTCCATGTAGCAAGGTCCTTAACGATTGAACTTTCCTAATTGTACACTGATTTTTGACACGTTGTTTGACAATTGCATTGTTGTGAAGTGTCAATTGGATGGAAAAACTATTTGAAAGTTAAAATGTCCAACATGAAAATGTCACGTGGCAAAGTGTACACCATAGTGTACATGTAGCAAGGTTCTTATTGATTGAACTTTGCTATTTGTACACTGATTTTTGACACGTTGTTTGACACTTGCATTGTTGTCAAGTGCCAATTGGATGGGAGAACTTTTTGAAACTCAAACTGTCGAACAGGGTAATGTCACGTGGCAAAGTGTAAATTAAGGTGCACACCATAGTGTACGTGTAGCATGGTTCACACCGATTAAACTTTACTATTTGTACATTGATTTTTAACACTGTTTTTGACAATTGCATTGTTGTCAAGGATCAACTGGATGGAAAAACTGTTTAAAATTTTAACTTTCAACAGGGTAATGTCACGTGGCAAAGTGTAAACTAAAGTGTACAGCATAGTGTCCATGTAGCAAGGTGCTTACCAATTGGACTTTGCTATTTGTACACTGGTTTTTGACACGTTGTTTGACACTTGCATTGTTGCCAAGTGTCAATTGGATGGAAAAACTATTTTAAATTTAAACTGTCCAACTAGGTAATGTCAGGTGGCAAAGTGTAAACTATAGTGTATATGTAGCAAGGTCCTTAACGATTGAACTTTGCTATTTGTAAACTGATTTTGGACATGTTCTTTGACACTTGCATTGTTGTCAAGTGTAAATAGGATTGGAAAAATATTTTAAATTTAAACTGTCCAACACGGTAATGTCTCATGAGAAAGCGTAAACAAAAGTGTAAGATCCTTACCGATTGAACTTTGCTATTTGTACACTGATTTTTGACACGGTGTTTGACATTTACATTGTTGTCAAGTGTCAATTGGATGGGAAAACTGTTTGAAATTTAAACCGTCCAACAGTGTAATGTCACGTGGAAAAGTGTACATATAGCAAGGTTCTTACTAATTGAACTTTGCCATTTGTGCTCTGATTTTCCACAAATTGTTTGACACCTACATTGGTTTCAAGTGTCAATTAGATTGAAAAACATTTTGAAATTCAAACTGTCCAACAGGGTAATGTCACGTGGCTAAGTATAAACTAAAGTATACACCATAGTGTACATGTCTCAAGGTTCTTTCCGATTAAACTTTGGTATTCGTACACTGATTTTTGACACGTTGTTTGACACATGCACTGTGGTCAAGTGTCAATTGGATGGGAAAACTATTTGAAATTTAAACAGTCCAACAGGGTAATGTCACGTGGCAAAGTGTAAACTAAAGTGTACCCCATAGTGTACATGTAGCAAGGCTCTTACTGATTGATCCTTGCCATTTGTACACAGATTTTTGACACGTTGCTTGACACATACATTGGTTTCAAGTGTCAATTAGATGGAAAAACTTTTTGAAATTCAAACTGTCCAACAGGGTAATGTCATGTGGCTAAGTATAAACTAAAGTGTACACCATAGTGTACATGTCTCAAGGTTCTTTCCGATTGAACTTTTGTATTTGTACACTGAGTTTTGACAGGTTGTTTGACACTTAAATTGTTGTCAAATTTCAATTGGATGGAAAAACTATTTGAAATTTAAACAGTCCAACAGGGTAATGTCACGTGGCAAAGTGTAAACTAAAGTGTACTCCACAGTGTACATGTAGCAATGTTCTTACTAATTGAACTTTGCCATTTGTACACTATTTTTCCGTACATTGTTTGACAACTACATTGGTTTCAAGTGTCAATTAGATGGAAAAACTTTTTGAAATTCAAACTGTCCAACAGGGTAATGTCACGTGGCTAAATATAAACTAAAGTGTACACCATATTGTACATGTCTCAAGGTTCTTTTCGATTGAATTTTGGTATTTGTACACTAATTCTTGACACGTTGTTTGACACTTGTATTGTTGTCAAGTGTCAATTGGATGGAAAAACTATTTGACATTTAAACAGTCCAATAGGGTAATGTCATGTGGCAAAGTGTAAACTAAAGTGTACCCCGTAGTGTACATGTAGCAAGGTTCTTACTGATTGATCCTTACCATTTGTACACTGATTTTTGACACGTTGTTTGACACTTACATTGTTGTCAAGTGTCAAATCGATGGAAATACTGTTTGAAATTTAAACAGTCCAACATGAAAACGTCACGTGGCAAAGTGTAAACTAAAGTGTTCACCATAGTGTACCTGTAGCATTGTTCATATCGATTGAACTTTGCTATTTATAAACTGATTTTTGACAGTTTGTTTTGCACTTGCATTGTTGTCAAGTGTCAATTGGATGGGAAATTTATTTGAAATTTGAACTGTCCAATAGGGTAATGTCACGTGGCAAACTGTAAACTAAAGTGTACACCATAGTTTACACGTAGCAAGGTTCTTACCGATTGAACTTTGCTATTTGTACAGAGATTTTTCACATGTTGTTTGACATTTGTATTGTTGTCGAGTATCAATTAGATGGGAAAACTATATGAAATTTACACTTTCCAACAGGGTAATGTCAAGTGTTAATTGGATGGGAAAGCCTTTATGAAATTTTAACTGCCCCATAGGGTAAAGTCATGTGGAAAAGAGTAAACTAAGGTTTACACTGTAGTGTACATGTAACAAGGTCCTTAACGACTGAACTTTGCCATTTGGACGCTAATTTTTGACACGTAGTTGGATACTTGCTTTGTTGCCAAGTGTCAATTTTGGATGGGAAAACTATTCGAAATTTAAACTGTCCAGCAGGGTAATATCACGTGGCAAAGTGTAAACTGAAGTGTACACCATAGTGTACATGTAGCAAGGTCCTTACCGATTGAACTTTGCTATTTGTAACTGATTTTTGACACGTTCTTTGACACTTGCATTGTTGTCAAGTGTCAATTGAATGGAAAAACTGTTTGAAATTTAAATTATCTGGCAAGGTAATGTCACGTAGCAAAGTGTAAACTAAAGTGTGTACACCATAGTGTACATATAGCATGGTTCAGACCGATTGAGCTTTGCTTTTAGTACACTGATTTTTGACACGTTGTTTGACACTAGCATTGTTGTCAAGTGTCAAATGGATGGGAAAACATTTTGAAATTTAAATTGTCCAATAGGGTAAAGTCACGTGGAAAAGAGTAAACTGAAGTGTACACCATAGTGTACATGTAGCAAGGTCCTTAACGATTGAACTTTGTTATTTGTACACTGATTTTTGACACGTAGTTTGACACTTGCATTGTGGCCAAGTGCCAATTGGACGGGAAAACTCTTTGAAATTTAATCTTTCCAGTAGGGTAATGTCACGTGGTAATGTGTAAACTGAAGTGTACACCATAGTGTACATGTAGGAAGGTCCTTACCGATTGAACTTTGATATTTGTGCACTAATGTTTGACACTTTTTTTTTCACTTGCATAGTTGTCAAGTGTCAATTTGATGGAAAAATTGTTTGAAATTTAATTGTCTAGCAGGGTAATGTCATCTGGCGAAGTGTAAACTAAAGTATGTACACCATCGTGTACATATAGTAAGGTTCTTGCGAATTGAACGTTGCAATTTATACACTGGTTTTTGACACGTTGTTTAACACTTACATTGTTGTCAACTCTCAATTGGATGGAAAAACTGTTTGAAATTTAAACTGTCTAACAGGGTAATGTCACATGGCAAAGTGAAAACTAAAGTGTACACCATAGTGTACTTGTAGCATGGTTCATATCAATTGAAATTTGCTGTTGGTAAACTGATTTTTAACACATTGTCTGACACTTGCATTGTTGTCAAGTGTTAATTGGAGGGAAAAACTTTTTGAAATTTAAACTGTCCAACATGAAAACATCACGTGGCATAGTGTAAACTAAAGTGTACACCATAATGTACCTGTAGAATGGTTCATACCGATTGAACTTTGCTATTTGTAAACTTATTTTTGACAGTTTGTTTGGTACTTACATTGTTGTCAAGTGTCAATTGGATGGGAAATTTGTTTAAAATTTAAACTGTCCAACAGGGTAATCTCACGTGGCAAACTGTAAACTAAAGTGTACACCATAGTGTACATGTAGTAATGTTCTTACCGATTGAACTTTGCTATTTGTACACAGATTTTTCACACGTTGTTTGACACTTGCATTGTTGTCGAGTATCAATTAGATGGGAAAACTGTATAAAATTTACACTGTCCAACAGGGTAATGTCAAGTGTCAATTGGATGGGAAAATCTTTTTGAAATTTAAACTATCCAATAGGGTAAAGTCACATGGAAAAGAGTAAACTAGAGTTTACACCATAGTATACATGCAGTAAGGTCCTTACCGACTAATCTTTGCCGTTTGTACACTGATTTTTGACACGTAATTTGACATTTGCATTGTTGCCAAGTGTCAATTGGATGGGAAAACTATTTGAAATTTAAACTGTCCACTAGGGTAATGTCACGTGGCAAAGTGTAAACTGAAGTGTACACCATAGTGTACATGTAGCAAGGTCCTTACCGATTGAATTTTGCTATTTGTACACTGATTTTTGACACGTTGTTTGACACTTACGTTGTTGTCAAGTGTCAATTGGATGGAAAAATTGTTTGAAATTTAAACTATCCGGCAGGGTAATGTCACGCGGCAAAGTGTAAACTAAGGTGTGTACACCATAGTGTACATATAGCAAAGTTCAGACCGATTGAGCTTTGCTTTTAGTACACTGATTTCTGACACATTGTTTGACACTAGCATTGTTGTCAAGTGTCAATTGGTTAGGAAAACTTTTTGAAATTTAAACTGTCCAATAGGGTAAAGTCACGTGGAAAAGAGTAAACTAAATTGTACATGTAGTAAGGTCCTTAACGATTGAACTTTGCTATTTGTACACTGATTTTTAACACGTAGTTTGACAATTGCATTGTGGCAAAGTGTCAATTGGATGGGAAAACTATTTGAAATTTAAACTGTCCAGTAGGGTAATATCACGTGGCAAAGTGTAAACTGAAGTGTACACCATAGTGTACATGTAGGAAGGTCCTTACCGATTGAACTTTGCTATTTGTGCACTAATTTTTGACACGTTGTTTGGCACTTGCATAGTTGTCAAGTGTCAATTTGATGGAAAAATTGTTTGAAATTTAATTGTCTAGCAGGGTAATGTCATCTGGCAAAGTGTAAACTAAAGTATATAGACTATCGTGTACATATAGTAAGGTTCTTGCGAATTGAACGTTGCAATTTATACGCTGGTTTTTGACACATTGTTTAATACTTGCATTGTTGTCAACTGTCAATTGGTTGGGAAAATTGTTTGAAATTTAAACTGTCCAACAGGGTAACATCACATGGCAAAGTGTAAACTAAAGTGTACACCATAGTGTACTTGTAGCATGGTTCATATCGATTGGACTTTGCTGTTGGCAAACTGATTTTTAACATATTGTTTGACACTTGCATTGTTGTCAAGTGTCATTTGGATGGAAAAACTGTTTGAAATTCAAACTATACAACATGAAAACATCAGGTGGCAAAGTGTAAACTAAAGTGTACACCATAGTGTACCTGTAGCATGGTTCATACAAATTGAACTTTGCTATTTGTAAACTGATTTTTGACATGTTGTTTGGCACTTGCATTATTGTCAAGTGTCAATTGGATGGGAAATTTGTTTGAAATTTAAAATGTCCAACAGGGTAATGTCACGTGACAAACTGTAAATTAAAGTGTACACCATAGTGTACACGTAGCAAGGTTCTTATCGATTGAACTTTGCTCTTTGTACACAGATTTTTCACACATTGTTTGAAACTTACATTGTTGTCGAGTATCAATTAGATGGGAAAACTGTATGAAATTTACACTGTCCAGCAGGGTAATGTCAAGTGTCTATTGGATGGGAATTTTTTTGGAAATTTAAACTGTCCAATAGGGTAAAGTCACGTGGAAAAGAGTAAACTAAAGTTTACACCAAAGTGTACACGTAGCAAGGTTCTTACCGATTGAACTTTGCTATTTGTACACAGATTTTTCACATGTTCTTTGAAACTTGCATTGTTGTCGAGTATCAATTAGATGGAAAAACTGTATGAAATCTACACTGTCCGACAGGGTAATGTCAAGTGTCAATTGGATGGGAAAAACTTTTTGAAATTTAAACTGTCCAATAGGGTAAAGTCACGTGGAAAAGAGTAAACGAAAGTTTACAACATAGTGTACATGTAGCAAGGTCCTTACCGACTGAACTTTGCCGTTTGTACACTGATTTTTGACACGTAGTTTGACACTTGTGTTGTTGTCAAGTGTCAATTGGATGGGAAAACTGTTTGAAATTTAAACTGTCCAGCAGGGTAATATCACATGGTAAAGTGTAAACTGAAGTGTACACCATAGTGTACATGTAGCAAGGTCCTTACCGATTGAACTTTGCTATTTGTGCACTGATTTTTGACACGTTGTTTGACACTTGCATTGTTGTCAAGTGTCAATTGGATGGAAAAACTGCTTGAAATTTAAACTATCCGACAGGGTAATGTCACGTTGCAAAGTGTAAACTAAAGTGTGTACACCATAGTGTACATATAGCAAGGTTCAGACTGATTGAGCTTTACTTTTTGTACAGTGATTTTTGACACGTTGTTTGACACAAGCATTGTTGTCAAGTGTCAATTGGATGGGAAAACTTTTTTAAATTTAAACTATCCAATAGTGTAAAGTCACGTGGAAAAGAGTAAACTAAAGTGTACACCATAGTGTACATGTAGCAAGGTCCTTAACAATTGAACTTTACTATTTGTAAAATGATTTTTGACACGTAGTTTGACACTTGCATTGTGGACAAGTGTCAATTGGATGGGAAAATTATTTGAAATTTAAACTGTCCAGCAGGGTAATGTCACGTGGCAAAGTGCAAACTGAAGTGTACACAATAGTGTACATGTAGCAAGGTCCTTACCGATTGAACTTTCCTATTTGTGCACTAATTTTTGACACGTTGTTTGACACTTGCATAGTTGTCAAGTGTCAATTTGATGGAAAAATTGTTTGAAATTTAATTGTCTAGCGGGTTAATGTCATATGGCAAAGTTTAAACTAAAGTATGTACACCATCGTGTACATATAGTAAGGTTCTTGGGAATCGAACGTTGCAATTTATACACTTGTTTTTGACACGTTGTTTAACACTTGCATTGTTGTCAACTATCAACTGGATGGGAAAATCATTTGAAATTTAAATTGTCCAACAGGGTAATGTCACATGACAAAGTGTAAACTAAAGTGTACACCATAGTGTACTTGTAGCATAGTTTATATCAATTGAACTTTGCTATTGGTAAATTGATTTTTAACACATTGTTTGACACTTGCATTATTGTCAATTGTCAATTTGATGGAAAAACTGTTTGAAATTTAAACTGTCCAACAGGGTAATGTCACGAGGCAAAGTGTAAACAAAAGTGTACACCGTAGTGTATGTGTAGCAATGTCCTTACCGATTGAACTTTGCTATTTGTAAACAAATTTTTGACACATTGTTTGAAACTTGCATTATTGTCAAGTGTCAATTTGATAAAAAAAATTGTTTGAAAATTAGACTGTCCAGCAGGGTAATATCAGGTGGCAAAGTGTAAACTGAAGTGTGTACACCATAGTGTACATATAGCAAGGTTCAGATCGACTGAACTTTACTATTTGTATATTGACTTTTGACACATTGTTTAACACTAGCATTGTTGTCAAGTGTCAATTGGATGGGAGAACTTTTTGAAATTTAAACTGTCCAATAGGGTAAAGTCACGTGGAAAAGAGTAAACTAAAGTGTACACCGTAGTGTATATGTGGCAAGGTCCTTATCGATTGAACTTTGTTATTTGTACACTAATTTTTGACACCTTCTTTGACACTTGCATTATTGCCAAGTGTTAATTGGATGGGAAAACAATTTCAAATTTAAACTGTCCAACAGGGTAATGTCATGTGGCGAAGAGTAAACTAAAGTGTACACCACGGTGTACCTGTAGCATTGTTCATACCGATTGAACTTTGCGACTTGTAAACTGATTTTTGACACATTGTTTAATACTTGCATTCTTTTTAAGTGTCAATTAGATGTGAAAACTATTTGAAATTTAAACTGTCCAACAGGGTAATGTCACAAAACAAAGTGTAAACTAAAGTGCAGACCGTAGTGTACGTGTAGCAAGGTCCTTACCGATTGAACTTTACTATTTGTGCACTGATTTTTGATGCGTTGTTTGACATTTGCATTGTTATCAAGTGTCAATTTGATGGAAAAATTGTTTGAAATTTTATTGTCTGGCACGGTAATGTCATCTGGCAAAGTGTATACTAAAGTATGTACACCGTCGTGTACGTATAGTAAGGTTCTTGTGAATTGAACATTGCAATTTATACACTGATTTTTGACACGTTGTTTAACACTTGCATTGTTGTCAACTATCAATTGGATGGGAAAATTGTCTGAAATTTAAACTGTCCAACAGGGTAATGTCACGTGGCAAAATGTAAACTAAACTGTACACCATAGTGTACCTGTAGCATGGTTCATACCGATTGAACTTTGCTATTTGCAAACTGATTTTTGATGCATTGTTTGACACTTGCATTGTTGTCAAGTGTCAATTTGATAGAAAAATTGTTTGAAATTTAAACTGTCCAGCAACGGTAATGTCACGTGGCAAAGTGTAAACTAAAGTGTGTAGACCATAGTTTACATATATCAAGGTTTAGGCCGATTGAACTTTGCTATTTGTACATTAATTTTTGACACATTGTTTGACACTAGCATTGTTGTCAAGTGTCAATTTGATGGGAAAAATTTTTGAAATTTAAACTGTCCAATAGGGAAAAGTCACGTGGAAAAGAGTAAACTAAAGTTTACACCATAGTGTACATATAGCAAGGTCCTTACCGATGGAACTTTTCTATTTGTACACTAATTTTTAACATGAAGTTCAACACTTGCATTGTTGCCAAGTGTCAATTGGATGGGAAAACTGTTTGAAATTTAAGTTGTCCAGTAGGGTAATGTCACGTGACAAAGTGAAAACTGAAGGGTACACCATAGTGTACATGAAGCAAGGTGCTTACCGATTGAATTTTGCTATTTGTGCACTGATTTCTGACACGTTGTTTGACACTTGCATTGTTGTCAAATGTCATTTTGATGGAAAAATTGTTTGAAATTTAATTGTCTAGCCGAGTAATGTCATCTGGCAAAGTGTAAACTAAAGTATGTACACTATTGTGTACATATAGTAAGGTTCTTGCGAATTGAATGTCGCAACTTATACACTGGTTTTTGACACGTTGTTTAACACTTGCATTGTTGTCAACTGTCAATTGGATGGGAACATTGTTTGAAATTTAAACTGTCCAAGAGGGTAATGTCACGTGGCAAAGTGTAAACTAAACTGTACACCATAGTGTACCTGCAGCAGGGTTCATATCGATTGAACTTTACTATTTGTAAACTAATTTTTGATACATTATTTGACACTTGCATTGTTGTCAAGTGTCAATTGGGTGGGAAGAATTTTTGAAATTTAAACTGTCCAATAGGGTAATGTCATGTGGCAAAGTGTAAACTATAGTTTACACCATAGTGTACGTGTGGCAAGTTCTTTACCGATTGAACTTTTCTATTTGTACACTGATTTTGGGTACATTGTTTGACACTCGCGTTGTTTTTAATGGTCAATCTGATGGGAAAACTGTTTGAAATTTAAACTGTCCAACAGAGTAATGTCACGTGCAAAGTGTAAACTAAAGTGTACACCATAGTGTCCATGTAGCAAGATCCTTACAGATTCAACTTTGCCATTTGTATACTGATTTTTGACTCGTAATTTGACACTTGCATTGTTGCCAAGTGTCAATTTGATGGGAAAACTATTTGAAATTTAAACTGTTATCAAGGTAATGTCACGTGGCTAAGTGTAAACTGAAGTGTACACCATAGTGTACATGTGGCATGGTCCTTACCAATTGAACTTTACCATTTGTGTACTGATTTTTGACACGTTGTTTGACCCTTGCATTGTAGTCGAGTGTTAATTTGATGGAAAAATTGTTTGAAATTTTTTTGTCTAGTAGGGCAACGTCATCTGGCAGAGTGTAAAGTAAAGTATGTACACCACCGTGCACTTATAGTAAGGTTCTTGCCAATTGTACTTTGCAATTTATACACTGATTTTTAACACGTTGTTTAACACTTGCATTGTTGTCAACTATCAATTGGATGGGAAAAATGTTTCAAATTTATACTGTCCAACAGGGTAATGTCACATGGCGAAGAGTAAACTAAAGTGTACACCATAATGTACCTGTAGCATTGTTCATACAGATTGAACTTTGCGACTTGTAAACTGATTTTTGACATATTGTTTGACACTTGCATTGTTTTTAAGTGTCAATTGGATGTGAAAACTATTTGAAATTTAAACTGTCCAATAGGGTAATGTCACAAGGCAAAGTGTAAACTAAAGTGTACACCATAGTGTACGTGTAGCAAGGTCCTTACCGATTGAACTTTACTATTTGTGCACTGATTTTTGACGCGTTGTTTGACACTTGCGTTGTTGTCAAGTGTCAATTTGATGGAAAAATTGTTTGAAATTTTATTGTCTGGCAGGGTAATGTCATCTGGCAAAGTGTAAATTAAAGTATGTGCACCATCGTGTACATAAAGTAAGGTTCTTGTGAATTGAACGTTGCAATTTATACACTGGTTTTTGACACGTTGTTTAACACTTGCATTGTTGTCAACTATCAATAGGATAGGAAAATTGTTTAAAATTTAAACTGTCCAACAGGGTAATGTCACGTGGCAAAGTCTAAACTAAACTGTACACCATAGTGTACCTATAGCATGGTTCATACCGATTGAACTTCGCTATTTGCAAACCGATTTTTGATTCATTATTTGACATTTGCATTGTTGTCAAGTGTCAGTTTGATAGAAAAATTGTTTGAAATTTAGACTGTCCAGCAAAGGTAATGTCACGTGACAAAGTGTAAACTAAAGTGTGTATGCCATAGTGTACATATAGCAAGGTTCAAAACGATTGAACTTTGCTATTTGTACATTAATTTTTCACACGTTGTTTGACACTAGCATTGTTGTCAAGCATCAATTGGATGGTAAAAACTTGTTGAAATTTAAACTGTCCAATAGGGTAAAGTCACGTGGAAAAGAGTAAACTAAAGTTTACACCATAGTGTACATATAGCAAGGTCCTTACGGGTTGAACTTTTCTATTTGTACACGAATTTTTGACACGAAGTTTGACACTTGCATTGTTGCCAAGTGTCAATTGGATCGAAAAATTGTTTGAAATTTAAACTGTCCAGTAAGGCAATGTCACGTTGCAATGTGTAAACTGAAGGGTACACCATAGAGTACATGTAGCAAGGTCCTTACCGATTGAGCTTTACTATTTGTGCACTGATTTTTGACACGTTGTTTGACACTTACATTGTTGTCAAGTGTCAATTTGATAGAAAAATTGCTTGAAATTTAAACTGTCCACCAGGGTAATGTCACGTTGCAAAGTGTAAACTAAAGTGTGTAGACCATAGTTTACATATAGCAAGGTTCAGACCGATTGAACTTTGCTATTTGTACATTAATTTTTGACACATTGTTTGACACTAGCATTGTTGTCAAGTGTCAATTGGATGGGAAAACTTTTTGAAATTTAAACTGTCCAATAGGGAAAAGTCACGTGGAAAAGAGTAAACTAAAGTTTACACCATAGTGTACATATAGCAGGGTCCTTACCAATTGAACTTTTCTATTTGTACACTAATTTTTAACATGAAGTTTAACACTTGCATTGTTGCCAAGTGTCAATTGGATAGGAAAACTGTTTGAAATTTAAGTTGTCTAGCAGGTTAATGTCACGTGGCAAAGTTTAAACTGAAGGGTACACCATAGTGTACATGAAGAAAGGTGCTTACCGATTGAATTTTGCTATTTGTGCACTGATTTCAGACGCGTTGTTTGACACTTGCATTGTTGTCAAGTGTCAATTTGATGGAAATTTTTTTTGAAATTTAATTGTCTAGCCGGGTAATGTCATCTGGCAAAGTGTAAACTAAAGTATGTACACTATCGAGTACATATAGTAAGGTTCTTGCGAATTGAGCATCGCAACTTATACACTGGTTTTTAACACGTTGTTTAACACTTGCATTGTTGTCAACTATCAATTGGATGGGAAAATTGTTTGAAATTTAAACTGTCCAACAGGGTAATATCACGTGGCAAAGTGTAAACTAAACTGTACACCATAGTGTACCTGCAGCAGGGTTCATATCGATTGAACTTTGCTATTTGTAAACTGATTTATGATACATTGTTTAACACTTGCATTGTTGTCCAGTGTCAATTGGTTGGGAAGAATTTTTGAAATTTAAACTGTCGAACAGGGTGTTGTCATGTGGCAAAGTGTAAACTATAGTTTACACCATAGTGTACGTGTGGCAAGTTCCTTACCGATTGAACTTTGCTATTTGTACACTGATTTTAGGTACAATGTTTGACACTTTGCGACTTGTAAACTGATTTTTGACACATTGTTTGACACTTGCATTGTTTTTAAGTGTCAATTGGATTGAAAACTGTTTGAAATTTAAACTGTCCAATAGGGTAATGTCACAAGGCAAAGTGTAAACTAAAGTGTACACCATAGTGTACGTGTAGCAAGGTCCTTACCGATTGAACTTTATTATTTGTGCACTCATTTTTGACGCGTTGTTTGACACTTGCATTGTTGTTAAGTGTCAATTTGATGGAAAAATTGTTTGAAATTTTATTGTCTGGCAGGGTAATGTCATCTGGCAAAGTGTAAACTAAAGTATGTGCACCATCGTGTACATATAGTAAGGTTCTTGTGAATTGAACATTGCAATTTATACACTGGTTTTTGACACATTGTTTAACACTTGCATTGTTGTCAACTATCGATTGGATGGGAAAATTGTTTGAAATTTAAACTGTCCAACAGGATAATGTCA
Source organism: Olea europaea var. sylvestris (assembly GCF_002742605.1). Classification (NCBI taxonomy): domain Eukaryota; kingdom Viridiplantae; phylum Streptophyta; class Magnoliopsida; order Lamiales; family Oleaceae; genus Olea; species Olea europaea. The sequence continues at coordinate 335,192 of NW_019267399.1, read as the reverse complement.
CGTGGCAAAGTGTAAACTAAACTGTACACCATAGTGTACCTGTAGCATGGTCAGGTTCATACCGATTGAACTTTGCTATTTGCAAACTGATTTTTGATTCATTATTTGACACTTGCATTGTTGTCATGTGTCAATTTGATAGAAAAATTGTTTGAAATTTAAACTGTCCAGCAAGGGTAATGTCACGTGGCAAAGTGTAAACTAAAGTGTGTATGCCATAGTGTACCTATAGCAAGGTTCAAACTGATTGAACTTTGTTATTTGTACATTAATTTTTGACACGTTGTTTGACACTAGCATTGTTGTCAAGCATCAATCGGATGGGAAAAACTCGTTGAAATTTAAACTATTCAATAGGGTAAAGTCACGTGGAAAAGAGTAAACTAAAGTTTGCACCATAGTGTACATATAGCAAGGTCCTTACCGATTGAACTTTTCTATTTTTATATTGATTTTTGACACGAAGTTTGACACTTGCGTTGTTGCCAAGTGTCAATTGGATGGGAAAACTGTTTGAAATTTAAACTGTCCAGCAGGGCAATGTCACGTGGTAATGTGTAAACTGAAGGGTATACCATAGAGTACATGTTGTAAGGTCCTTACCGATTGAAATTTGCTATTTGTGCACTGATTTTTGACACGTTGTTTGACACTTGCATTGTTGTGAAGTGTCAATCTGATAGAAAAATTGCTTGAAATTTAAACTGTCCAGCAGTGTCATGTCACGTTGCAAAGTGCAAACAGAAGTGTGTAGACCATAGTGTACATATAGCAAGGTTCAGACGATTGAACTTTGCTATTTGTACATTAATTTTTGACACATTGTTTGACAGTAGCATTGTTGTCAAGTGTTAATTGGATGGGAAAACTTTTTTGAAATTTAAACTGTCCAATACCAGTCACGTGGAAAAGAGTAAACTAAAGTTTACACCATAGTGTACATATAGCAAGGCCCTTATCGATTGAACTTTTCGATTTGTACACTAATTTTTGACACTTAGTTTGACACTTGCATTGTTACCAAGTGTAAATTGGATGGGAAAACTGTTTGAAATTTAAGCTGTCCAGCAAGGTAATGTCATGTGATAAAGTATAAACTGAAGGGTACACCATAGTGTACATGTAGCTAGATGCTTACCGATTGAACTTTACTATTTGTGCCCTGATTTCTGACACGTTGTTTGACACTTACATTGTTGTCAAGTGTCAATTTGATGGAAAAATATTTTGAAATTTAATTGTCTAGCTAGGTAATATCATCTGGCAAAGTGTGAACTAAAGTATGTACACCATTGTGTACATATAGTAAGGTTCTTGCGAATTGAACGTCGCAATTTATACACTGGTTTTTGACACGTTGTTTAACACTTGCATTGTTGTCAACTGTTAATTGGATGAGAAAATTGTTTGAAATTTAAACTATCCAACAGGGTAATGTCAGGTAGCAAAGTGTAAACTAAATTGTACACCATAGTGTACCTGCAGCAGGGTTCATACTGATTGAACTTTGCTATTTGTAAACTGATTTTTGATACATTGTTTGACACTTGCATTGTTGTTAAGAGTCAATTGGGTGGGAAGAATTTTTGAAATTTGAACTGTCCAACAGGGTAATGTCACGTGACAAAGTGTAAACTATAGTGCACACCGTAGTATATGTGTAGCAAGGTCCTTACCGATTGAACTTTGCTATTTGTACACTGATTTTTGACATGTTATTTGGCTCTTGCATTGTTGTCAAGTGTCAATTGGATAGAAAAATTGTTTGAAATTTAAACTATCCAGTAGGGTAATGTCACGTGGCAAAGTGTAAACTAAAGTGTGTATACCATAGTGTATATATAACAAGGTTCAGACCGATTGAACTTTGCTATTTGTACATTGATTTTTGACACATTGTTTGACACTAACATTGTTGTCAAGTGTCAATTGGTTAGGAAAACTTTTTGAAATTTAAACTGTCCTATAGGGTATAGTCACGTGGAAAAGAGTAAACTAAAGTGTACACCATAGTGTACATGTAGCAAGGCCCTTACCGATTTAACTTTTCTATTTGTACACTGATTTTTGACACGAAGTTTGACACTTGCATTGTTGCCAAAGTGTCAATTGGATGGGAAAACTGTTTGAAATTTAAACTGTCCAGCAAGATAATGTCACGTGGGAAAGTGTAAACTGAAATGTACCCCACAGTGTACATGTAGCAAGGTGCTTACCGATTGAACTTTGCAATTTGTGCACTAATTTTTCACATGTTGTTTGACACTTGTATTGTTGTCAAGTGTCAGTTTGATGGAAAAATTATTTGAAATTTAATTGTCTGGCAGGGTTATGTCATCTGGCAAAGTGGAAACTAAAGTATGTACACCATCGTGTACATATAGTAAGGTTCTTGCGAATTAAACGTCCCAATTTATACATTGATTTTTGACACGTTGTTAACACTTGCATTGTTATCAACTGTCAATTGGGTGAGAAAACTGTTTGAAATTTAAACTATCCAATAGGGTAATGTCACGTGCCAAAGTGTAAACTAAACTGTACACCATAGTGTACCTGTAGCATGGTTCATACCGATTGAACTTTGCTATTTGCAAACTAATTTTTGATACATTGTTTGACACTTGCATTGTTGTGAAGTTTCAATTGGATGCGAAAACTGTTTGAAATTTAAATTGTCCAACAGGGTAATGTCACGAGGCAAAGTGTAAGATAAAGTGTACATCGTTGTGTACGTGCACCAAGGTCCTTACCGATTGAACTTTGTTATTTGTACACTGATTTTTGACACGCTATTTGACACTTGCATTGTTGTCTAGTGTAAATTTGATAAAAAAGATTGTTTGAAATTTACCTGTCCAGCAGGGTAATGTCACGTGGCAAAGTGTAAACTAAAGTGTGTATACCATAGTGTACATAGAGCAAGGTTCAGACCGATTGAACTTTGCTATTTGTACATCGATTTTTGACACATTGTTTGACACTACCATTGTTGTCAAGTTTCAATTGGATGGAAAAACTTTTTGAAATTTAAACTGTCCAATAGGGTAAAGTCACGTGGAAAAGAGTAAACTAAAGTGTACACCATAGTTTACATGCAGCAAGGTCCTTACCTATTGAACTTTGCTATTTGTACATTGGTTTTTGACACGTTGTTTGACACTTGCGTTGTTGTCAAGTGTCAGTTGGAGGCAAAAACTGTTTGAAATTTAAACTGTCCAACAGGGTAATGTCACGTGGCAAACTGTAAATTAAAGTGCACACTGTAGTGTACATTTTGCGAGGTTCTTGTCGATTAATCTTTGCTATTTGTACACTAATTTTTGACACGTTTATTGATACCTACATCGTTGTCACGTGTCAATTGGATTGTAAAACTATTTCAAATTTAAACTATCCAACAGGGTAATGTCACGTGGCAAAGTGTAAACGAAAGTGTACACCATAATGTACATGCAGCAAAGTCCTTACCAATTGAGCTTTGCTATTTGTACACTGATTTTTGACACGTTGTTCAATACTTACATTGTTGTCAAGTGTCAATTGGGTGGGAAAACTATTTAAAATTTAAATTGTGCAATAGGGTTACGTCACATGGCAAAGTGTAAACTAAAGTGTACACCATAGTGTACATGTGGCAAGGTCTTTACCGATTGAAATTTGCTATTTGTACATTGATTTTTAAATGTTGTTTGACACTTGCATTGTTGTCAAGTGTCAATTAGATGGGTAGACATTTTGAAATTTAAATTGTCCAACAGGGTAATGTCACGTAGCAAAGTGTAAACTATAGTGTACATGTGGCAAGTTCCTTACCGATTGAACTTTGCTGTTTGTACACTGATTTTGGACACATTGTTTGACACTCGCATTGTTATCAAGGGTTAATCGGACGGGAAAACTTTTTGAAATTTAAACTGTCCAACAGGGCAATGTCACGTCGTAAAGTGTAAAATAAAGTATACACCATAGTGTCCATGTAGCAAGGTCCTTACTGATTTAACTTTGCTATTTGAACACTAATTTTTGACACGTTGTTTAACACTTGCATGGTTGTGAAGTGTCAATTGGATGGAAAAATTGTTTGAAATTTAAACTGTCCAACATGGAAATGTCATGTGGCAAAGTGTAAACTAAAGTGTACACCATAGTGTACCTATAGCATGGTTCATATCGATTGAACTTTGCTATTTGTAAACTGATTTTTGACATGTTGTTTGGCACTTGCATTGTTGTCAAGTGTCAATTGGATGGGAAAACTATTTGAAATTTAAACTGTCCAACAGGGTAATTTCACGTGGCAAAGTGTAAACTAAAGTGCATTCCATAGTGTACATGTAGCAAGGTTCTTACCTATTGAACTTTGCTATTTGTACACAGATTTTTCACACATTGTTTGACACTTGCCTTGTTGTCGAGTATCAATTAGATGGGAAAACTGTTTGAAATTTAAACTGTCCAACAGGGTAATGGCACGTGGCAAAGTATAATCTAAAGTGTACACCATAGTGTACATGTAGCAAGGTTCTTACCGATTGAACTTTGCTATTTGTACACAGATTTTTCACAGGTTGTTTGACACTTGTATTGTTGTTCAGTATCAATTAGATGGAAAACTGTTTGAAATTTATACTGTCCAGCAGGGTAATGTCTTGTGGCAAAGTGTAAACTAAAGTGTACACAATAGTGTACATGTAGCAAGGTCCTTATTAATTGAACTTTGCTATTTGTGCACTGATTTTTGACATGTTGTTTGACACTTACATTATTGTCAGGTGTCAATTTGATGGAAAAACTGTTTGAAATTTAAATTGTCCAGCAGGGTAATGTCAAGTGGCAAAGTGTAAACTAAAGTGTGTACACAATCGTGTACATATAGCAAGGTTCTTGACAATTGAACTTTGCTATTTATACACTGAATTTCGACATATTGTTTGACACTTGCATTATTGTCAACTATCAAGTGGATGGAAAGATCATTTGAAATTTAAACTGTTCGACAGGGTAATGTCACGTGGCAAAGCGTAAAATAAAGTATAGACCATCGTGTACCTATAGAATGGTTCATACCGATTGAACTTCGTTATTTGTAAACTGATTTTTGCACGTTGTTTGACACTTGCATTGTTATCAAGTGTCAATTGGATGGAAAAATTGTTTGAAATTTAAATTATCCAACAGGGTAATGTCACGTGGCAAAGTGTGAACTAAATTGTACACCATAGTTGTAACATCCCTAAAATTTTAGAATAAAAACATATTTGTTTTGTATGTTATATTTCAAAAGTTGAGGGACTAAGATGTAATATATTTTAAATTGTTATATTTTGAGTCAAAAAATTAAATTTTGGTAGAGTGAGAGTAAGTATATCAATATTGTACTCGTTTGATAGCTTGTAATTAATTATGCATTTTAGGCTCGAGAAAAAAATTAATTTGAATAAGTTATGGCCAAGATTTTATAGTTCTAAAGTTTTAAGCTTTGGTGTTAATGAAAATGGTAAGTAATATTATTTTAAATAAGATGTGTAGCCATGTGTGCTTTTGATTAGGATTAGTCTTCTTTGGTACAATAGATTACGTTAATTGAAGCCATGGTAGAGTTTTAAAACCTTAGTTATAATTAATCTAATTCTAGTATTTAAATCCTAATGTTGTTTTACTTGGCCAAATCCAGTTTTATGTTTAGAATAAATTAAGTTAAAGAGATCAAAGATTAAGGGATTAATTCACTTGGCAAAATTGGACGTGACTTCAATACTACAATCATGGTTCCTTATTAGTTAGCTAAATTAGGATTTGGAGTTAACCATAATGAAACAAGAATTTATGTTACTGTAATCAAATGTCATTAAAGCTGTCCACATTTTGCTCTCGGTTTGACAAAAGAGAATAAACACTACTTTCATGGAAATTAGATACAAGTCTTATTAGTTATTTATTAAATTGTTTGTACTAAAATAAATTAAGCCTTATATCCAATGCAATTAGGAGTCCAACTTATCTTAATGTCTGCATGTATGGATAATGATAACTTAAGTTAGAATAAATGAATTCAAAGAAACTTATTTAATATATATTTTCAAATAATGTCCCTTTAAAGATAATTAGCAAAATAATACAATATTTTATAATCATGATTATCTTTAAGGATTTAGTCATACCCAAATTCTGTTTTTCCATTTGAAATCCAGTGTAACAGAATCGATTTCCGTGGACATGTGATTAACTAGAGAGACTGTATCTTTCAAGATAATTGGCAAATCTTATAAAATATTTTATTTGAAAATGATTGGATCCAATTCTGTTTTCCATTTGATAATGATTATAACAAGATTAGTGTTCTCCTACGTGTACACGTGTTGTATATAACTTGGTTTTCCCCTATGTTTACACATGTTGTGTATAAAATTATATATAATGTAATTTATCTCTATTTTTAGTCATTATCCTTATTTTGAATTATAAGACCCTTTTGAATTTTAAACAATATAACAGGTAGATTCCATTTATTATCTACAAGTTACAACTAAAATTATACACATCGTAATTATATAAAATCTGATCACATAATGATTATTCTTGATTTTTAATTATCCTTCATATAATTTGGATAAATTTCAATCTTATAGAGGATAATGACTAACACAGTTCTAACCCTTATCAACTACTTTATATTTGCCTATAAATACTAATGCCATACACATATTTTTGTCATGAACCCCATTTCCTTAGTTTTTGGTTTCATTCTTTAAGTTCAGCAGAAACCCCCTATTATATTCATATTCTACCAAAATTATAATTCTCTTTGCCTCTTTAATCACATCTATTGCATGCACACACACGGCAACAATTGCGTTGACAGAAAATATACATTTGGAGCGTGATTCTTGCATCTTGTTTTGAAAATTCGTAGATTAACGAGGTAGGATACCATGTGCAAGTGATTCATCCTTGCAATATTATAATTTTTTTTATGTGATTTATTTCATGAAATGCTAATTGACCTGCGGGTCCCTATGAAATGAAATGTGAGATCGCCTTTGGGTCTTCTCAAATGTACTAGAGCTTTCGATTGATCACTGATTGCTTTTGATGAAATGATGGTATGGAATGTTATAGATTCATGTTTAAAAAGTTATCATATTATTTTGGACGCACTAATCCTACTGAGTATAAATTACTCACTCCTTCCATTTTAACCTTTCAGGTCAGATTGGTCAACGTGGATGGTGGCTGAGTGGTGCGCAGGTTGCCAAATAAAAGAAATTTTTAGGAATCCATAATAAATTTGTTAGGGCATTTTATGTTTCTCTTCAATTCCATTCATGACGCTATGTTTATTTGATTCAGTATTTGAGTTTCAATAAATTAAGGTATTAAATTTTAAATTTTATTTCCGCTTGATGTATGATTATGGAATGATATCGGTAACTCCTCAAATTTAAGTCAATAATATTTGGGGCGTTACAATAGTGCACATGTAGCAAGGTCCTTACCGATTGAACTTTACTATTTGTACACTGATGTTTTACATGTTGTTTGAAACTTGCATTGCTGTCAGGGGTCAATTTGATAGAAAAATTGTTTAAAATTTAAACTGTCTAGCAAGGTAATGTCATGTGGCAATGTGTAAACTAAAGTGTGTACACCATAGAGTACATATAGCAAGTTTAGACCGATTAAAATTTGCTATTTGTACACTGATTTTGACACGTTGTTTGACACTAGCATTGTTGTGAAGTGTCAATTGGATGGAAAAACTTTTTGAAATTTAAACTGTCCAATAGTAAAGTCACGTGGAAAAGAGTAAACTAAAGTATACAGCATAGTGTACATATAGCAAGGTCCTCACTGATTGAACTTTGCTATTTGTAAACTGATTTTTGACACGTTGTTTGACACTTGCACTGTTGCCAAGTGTTAATTGGATGGGAAAACTATTTGAAATTTAAACTGTCCAATAGGGTAATGTCATGTGGTAAAGTGTAAACTGAAGTGTACACCATAGTGTACATGTAGCGAGGTCCTTATCTATTGAACTTTGCTATTCGTGCACTGATTTTTGACACGTTCTTTGACACTTGCATTGTTGTCAAGTATCAATTTGATGGAAAAACTATTTGAAATTTAAATTGTCCAGCAGGGTAATGTCAAGTGGCAAAGTGTAAACTAAAATGTGTACACCATAGTGTACATATAGCAAGGTTCTTACCGATTGAATTTTACTATTCATACGCTGATTTTTGACATGTTGTTTGACAAATACATTGTTGTCGAGTTTCAATTGGATGGAAAAACTGTTTGAAATTTAAACTGTCCAACAGGAAAGTGCACCTGTAGCATGGTTCGTACCGATTGAACTTTGCGATTTGTAAACTTATTTCTGACACGTTGTTTAACACTGTCATTGTGGTCAAGTGTAAATTGGAAGGGAAAGCTGTTTGAAATTTAAACTATCCAGCAGGGCAATGTCACGTGGGAAAGAGTAAACTAAAGTGTACTTGTAGCAAGGTCCTTACCGATTGAACTTTATTATTTGTACACTGATTTTTGACACGCTGTTCGACACTTGCATTGTAGTCAAGTGTCAATTGGATGGGAAAACTTTTTGAAGTTTAAACTGTCCAGCAGGGTAATGTCACATGGGAAAGTGTAAACTATAGTGTACACCATAGTGTACATGTGGCAAGTTCCTTACCGATTGAAATTTGCTGTATTTGCACTAATTTTTGACACGTTGTTTGACACTTGCATTGCTGTCAAGTGTCAATTTGATGGAAATTTTTTTTGAAATTTAAATTGTCCAGCAGGGTAATGTTAAGTGGCAAAGCGTACACTAAAGTGTGTACACTATAGTGTACATATAGCAAGGTTCTTGCCGATTGAATTTTGCTCTTCATACGCTGATTTTTGACACTTTGTTCGACACTTGCATTGTTGTGAAGTGTCAATTGGATGGAAAAACTGTTTGAAATTTAAACTGTCCAACATGGAAACGTCACGTGGCAAAGTGTAAACTAAAGTGTACACTATAGTATACCTGTAGCATGGCTCATACCGATTAAACTTTGCTATTTGTAAACTAATTTTTGACATGTTGTTTGGCACTTGTATTGTTATCAAGTGTCAATTGGATGGAAAAACTGTTTGAAATTTAGACTGTCTAACAGGGTAATGTCACATGGCAAAGTGTAATCTAAAGTGTACATCATAGTGTACATGTAGCAAGGTTCTTACCGATTGAACTTTGCTATTTGTACACAGATTTTTCACAGGTTGTTTGACACTTGTATTATTGTCGAGTATCAATTAGATGGAAAATTGTTTGAAATTTATACTGTCCAGCAGGGTAATGTCTTGTGGCAAAGTGTAAACTAAAGTGTACACCATAGTGTACATGTAGTAAGGTCCTTATCGATTTAACTTTGCTATTTGTGCACTGATTTTTGACATGTTGTTTGACACTTACATTATTGTCAAGTGTCAATTTGATGGAAAAACTGTTTGAAATTTAAAATGTCCAGCAGGGTAATGTCAAGTGGCAAAGTGTAAACTAAAGTATGTAAACAATCGTGTACATATAGCAAGGTTCTTGACAACTGAACTTTGCTATTCATACACTGAGTTTCGACATATTGTTTGACACTTGCATTGTTGTCAACTATCAAGTGGATGGAAAGATTGTTTGAAATTTAAACTTTTCGACAGGGTAATGTCATGTGGCAAAGCGTAAAATAAAGTATAGACCATCGTGTACCTGTAGAATGGTTCATACCGATTGAACTCCGTTATTTGTAAACTGATTTTTGCACGTTGTTTGACACTTGAATTGTTATCAAGTGTCAATTGGAAGGGAAAATTGTTTGAAATTTAAACTATCCAACAGGGTAATGTCACGTGGTAAAGTGTAAACTAAATTGTACACCATAGTGCACATGTAGCAAGGTCCTTACCGATTGAACTTTGCTATTTGTACACTGATGTTTTACATGTTGTTTGAAACTTGCATTTCTGTCAGGTGTCAATTTGATAGAAAAATTGTTTAAAATTTAAACTGTCCAGCAAGGTAATGTCACGTGGCAATGTGTAAACTAAAGTGTGTACACCATAGAGTACATATAGCAAGTTTGGACTGATTAAAATTTGCTATTTGTACACTAATTTTTGACACGTTGTTTCACAATAGCATTGTTGTAAAGTGTCAATTGGATGGGAAAACTTTTTGAAATTTAAACTGTCCAATAGTAAAGTCACGTGGAAAAGAGTAAACTAAAGTATACATCACAGTGTACATATAGCAAGGTCCTCACTGATTGAACTTTGCTATTTGTAAACTGATTTTTGACACGTTGTTTGACACTTGCATTGTTGCCAAGTGTTAATTGGATGGGAAAACTATTTGAAATTCAAACTGTCCAATAGGGTAATGTCACGTGGTAAAGTGTAAACTGAAGTGTACACCATAGTGTACATGTAGCGAGGTCCTTATCTATTGAACTTTGCTATTTGTGCACTGATTTTTGACACGTTCTTTGACACTTGCATTGTTGTCAAGTGTCAATTTGATGGAAAAACTATTTGAAATTTAAATTGTCCAGCAGGGTAATGTAAAGTGGCAAAGTGTAAACTAAAGTGTGTACACCATAGTGTACATAGAGCAAGGTTCTTGCCGATTGAATTTTACTATTCATATGCTGATTTTTGACACGTTGTTTGACACATACATTGTTGTCGAGTTTCAACTGGATGGAAAAACTATTTGAAATTAAAACTGTCCAACAGGGTAATGTCACATGGCAAAGAGCGAACTAAAGTGGGCACCAAAGTGTACCTATAGCATGGTTCGTACCGATTGAACTTTGCTATTTGTAAACTTATTTCTGACACATTGTTTGACACTGTCATTGTGGTTAAGTGTAAATTGGAAGGGAAAACTATTTGAAATTTAAACTATCCAACAGGGCAATGTCATATGGGAAAGAGTAAACTAAAGTGTGCACCATAGTGTACTTGTAGCAAGGTCCTTACCGATTGAACTTTATTATTTGTACACTGATTTTTGACACGCTGTTTGACACTTGCATTGTAGTCAAGTGTCAATTGGATGGGAAAACTTTTTGAAGTTTAAACTGTCCAACAGGGTAATGTCACGTGGGAAAGTGTAAACTATAGTGTACACCATAGTGTACATGTGGCAAGTTCCTTACCGATTGAAATTTGCTGTATTTGCACTGATTTTTAACACGTTGTTTGACACTTGCATTGTTGTCAAGTGTCAATTTGATGAAAAAATTGTTTGAAATTTAAATTGTCCAGCAGGGTAATGTTAAGTGGCAAAGTGTAAACTAAAGTGTGTACACTATAGTGTACATATAGCAAGGTTCTTGCCGATTGAATTTTGCTCTTCATACGCTGATTTTTGACACGTTGTTCGACACTTGCATTGTTGTGAAGTGTCAATTGGATGGAAAAACTATATGAAATTTAAAATGTCCAACATGGAAACGTCACGTGGCAAAGTGTAAACTGAAGTGTACACCATAGTGTACTTGTAGCATGGCTCATACCGATTGAACTTTGCTATTTGTAAACTCATTTTTGACATGTTGTTTGGCACTTGCATTGTTATCAAGTGTCAATTGGATGGGAAAACTGTTTGAAATTTAAACTGTCCAACAGGGTAATGTCACGTGGCAAAGTGTAATCTAAAGTGTACACCATAGTGTACATGTAGCAAGGTTCTTACCGATTGAACTTTGCTATTTGTACACAGATTTTTCACAGGTTATTTGACAGTTGTATTGTTGTCGAGTATCAATTAGATGGAAAACTGTTTGAAATTTATACCGACCAGCAGGGTAATATCTTGTGGCAAAGTGTAAACTAAAGTGTACAGCATAGTGTACATGTAGCAAGGTCCTTATCAATTGAACTTTGCTATTTGTACACTGATTTTTGACATGTTGTTTGACACTTACATTATTGTCAAGTGTCAATTTCATGGAAAAATTGTTTGAAATTTAAAATGTCTAGCAGGGTAATGTCAAGTGGCAAAGTGTAAACTAAAGTATGTACACAATTGTGTATATATAGCGAGGTTCTTGACAACTGAACCTTGCTATTTATACACTAAATTTCGACATATTGTTTGACACTTGCATTGCTGTCAACTATCAAGTGGATGGAAAGATTGTTTGAAATTTAAACTGTTCGACAGGGTAATGTCATGTGGCAAAGCGTAAAATGAAGTATAGACCATCGTGTACCTATAGAATGGTTCATACCGATTGAACTCCGTTATTTGTAAACTGATTTTTGCACGTTGTTTGACACTTGAATTGTTATCAAGTGTCAATTGGATGGGAAAATTGTTTGAAATTTAAACTATCCAACAGGGTAATGTCACGTGGCAAAGTGTATATTAAATTGTACACCATAGTGCACATGTAGCAAGGTCCTTACCGATTGAACTTTGCTATTTGTACACTGATGTTTTACATGTTGTTTGAAACTTGCATTTCTGTCAGGTGTCAATTTGATAGAAAAATTGTTTAAAATTTAAACTGTCCAGCAAGGTAATGTCACGTGGCAATGTGTAAACTAAAGTGTGTACACCATAGAGTACATATAGCAAGTTTAGACCGATTAAAATTTGCTATTTGTACACTGATATTTGACACGTTGTTCACAATAGCATTGTTGTGATGTGTCAATTGGATGGAAAAACTTTTTGAAATTTAAACTGTCCAATAGTAAAGTCACGTGGAAAAGAGTAAACTAAAGTATACATCACAGTGTACAAATAGCAAGGTCCTCACTGATTGAACTTTGCTATTTGTAAACTGATTTTTGACACGTTGTTTGACACTTGCATTGTTGCCAAGTGTTAATTGGATGGGAAAACTATTTGAAATTTAAACTGTCCAATAGGGTAATGTCACGTGGTAAAGTGTACACCATAGTGTACATGTAGCGAGGTCCTTATCTATTGAACATCGCTATTCGTGCACTGATTTTTGACACGTTCTTTGACACTTTCATTGTTGTCAAATGTCAATTTGATGAAAAAACTATTTGAAATTTAAATTTTCCAGCAGGGTAATGTCAAGTCGCAAAGTGTAAACTAAAAAGTGTACACCATAGTGTACATATAGCAAGGTTCTTTCCGATTGAATTTTACTATTCATACGCTGATTTTTGACACGTTGTTTGACACATTCATTGTTTTCGAGTTTCAATTGGATGGAAAAACTGTTTGAAATTTAAACTGTCCAACATGGAAACGTCACGTGGCAAAGTGTAAACTAAAGTGTACAACATAGTGTACCTGTAGCATGGCTCATACCGATTGAACTTAATTTTTGACATGTTGTTTGGCACTTGCATTGTTATCAAGTGTCAATTGGATGGGAAAACTGTTTGAAATTTAAACTGTCCAACATGATAATGTCACATGGCAAAGTGTAATCTAAACTGTACACCATAGTGTACATGTAGCAAGGTTCTTGCCGATTGAACTTTGCTATTTGTACACAGATTTTTCACAGGTAGTTTGACACTTGTATTGTTGTCGAGTATCAATTAGATGGAAAACTGTTTGAAATTTATACTGTCCAGCAGGGTAATGTCTTGTGGCAAAGTGTAAACTAAAGTGTACACCATAGTGTACATGAAGCAAGGTCCTTATCGATTGAACTTTGCTATTTGTGCACTGATTTTTGACATGTTGTTTGACACTTACATTATTGTCAAGTGTCAATTTGATGGAAAAACTGTTTGAAATTTAAATTGTCCAGCAGGGTAATGTCAAGTGGCAAAGTGTAAACTAAAGTATGTGCACAATCGTGTACATATAGCAAGGTTCTTGACAACTGAACTTTGCTATTTATACACTGAATTTCGACATATTGTCTGACACTTGCATTGTTGTCAACTATCAAGTGGATGGAAAGATTGTTTGAAATTAAAACTGTTCGACAAGGTAAGGTCATGTGGCAAAGCGTAAAATAAAGTATAGACCATCGTGTACCTGTAGAATGGTTCATACCGATTGAACCCCGTTATTTGTAAACTGATTTTTGCACGTTGTTTAACACTTGAATTGTTATCAAGTGTCAATTGGATGGGAAAATTGTTTGAAATTTAAACTATCCAACAGGGTAATGTCACGTGGTAAAGTGTAAACTAAATTGTACACCATAGTACACATGTAGCAAGGTCCTTACCGATTGAACTTTGCTATTTGTACACTGATGTTTTACATGTTGTTTGAAACTTGCATTTCTGTCAGGTGTCGATTTGATAGAAAAATTAATTAAAATTTAAACTGTCCAGCAAGGTAATGTCACGTGGCAATGTGTAAACTAAAGTGTGTGCACCGTAGAGTACATATAGCAAGTTTAGACCGATTAAAATTTGCTATTTGTACACTGATTTTTTACACGTTGTTTGACAATAGCATTGTTGTGAAGTGTCAATTGGATGGGAAAACTTTTTGAAATTTAAACTGTCCAATAGTAAAGTCACGTGGAAAAGAGTAAACTAAAGTATACATCACAGTGTACATATAGCAAGGTCCTCACTGATTGAACTTTGCTATTTGTAAACTGATTTTTGACACGTTGTTTGACACTTGCATTGTTGCCAAGTGTTAATTGGATGGGAAAACTATTTGAAATTTAAACTGTCCAATAGGGTAATGTCACGTGGTAAAGTGTAAACTGAAGTGTACACCATAGTGTACATGTAGCGAGGTCCTTATCTACTGAACTTTGCTATTCGTGCACTGATTTTTGACATGTTCTTTGACACTTGCATTGTTGTCAAGTGTCAATTTGATGGAAAAACTATTTGAAATTTAAATTGTCCAGCAGGGTAATGTAAAGTGGCAAACTGTAAACTAAAGTGTGTACACCATAGTGTACATAGAGCAAGGTTCTTGCCGATTGAATTTTACTATTCATATGCTGATTTTTGACACGTTGTTTGACACATACATTGTTGTCGAGTTTCAATTGGATGGAAAAACTGTTTGAAATTTAAACTGTCCAACAGGGTAATGTCACATGGCAAAGAGTGAACTAAAGTGGGCACCAAAGTGTACCTGTAGCATGGTTCGTACCGATTGAACTTTGCTATTTGTAAACTTATTTCTGACACGTTGTTTGACACTGTCATTATGGTCAAGTGTAAATTGGAAGGGAAAGCTATTTGAAATTTAAACTATCCAACAGGGCAATGTTATATGGGAAAGAGTAAACTAAAGTGTACACTATAGTGTACTTGTAACAAGGTCCTTACCGATTGAACTTTATTATTTGTACACTGATTTTTGACACGCTGTTTGACACTTGCATTGTAGTCAAGTGTCAATTGGATGGGAAAACTCTTTGAAGTTTAAACTGTCCAACAGGGTAATGTCACGTGGGAAAGTGTAAACTATAGTGTACACCATAGTGTACATGTGGCAAGTTCCTTACCGATTGAAATTTGCTGTATTTGCACTGATTTTTGACACGTTGTTTGACACTTGCATTGTTGTCAAGTGTCAATTTGATGAAAAAATTGTTTGAAATTTAAATTGTCCAGCAGGGTAATGTTAAGTGGCGAAGTATAAACTAAAGTGTGTACACTATAGTGTACATATAGCAAGATTCTTGCCAATTGAATTTTGCTCTTCATACGCTGATTTTTGACATGTTGTTCGACACTTGCATTGTTGTGAAGTGTCAATTGGATGAAAAAACTATTTGAAATTTAAACTGTCCAACATGGAAACGTCACGTGGCAAAGTGTAAATTAAAGTGTACACCATAGTGTACTTGTAGCTTGGCTCATACCGATTGAACTTTGCTATTTGTAAACTAATTTTTGACATGTTGTTTGGCACTTGCATTGTTATCAAGTGTCAATTGGATGGAAAAACTGTTTGAAATTTAAACTGTCCAACAGGGTAATGTCACGTGGCCAAGTGTAATCTAACGTGTACACCATAGTGTACATGTAGCAAGGTTCTTACCGATTGAACTTTGCTATTTGTACACAGATTTTTCACAGGTTATTTGACAGTTGTATTGTTGTCGAGTATCAATTAGATGGAAAACTGTTTGAAATTTATACGGACCAGCAGGGTAAATCTTGTGGCAAAGTGTAAACTAAAGTGTACACCATAGTGTACATGTAGCAAGGTCCTTATCGATTGAACTTTGCTATTTGTGCACTTATTTTTGACATGTTGTTTGACACTTACATTATCGTTAAGTGTCAATTTGATGAAAAAACTGTTTAAAATTTAAAATGTCCAGCAGGGTAATGTCAAGTGGCAAAGTGTAAACTAAAGTATGTAACAATCGTGTACATATAGCAAGGTTCTTGACAACTGAACCTTGCTATTTATACACTGAATTTTGACATATTGTTTGACACTTGCATTGCTGTCAACTATCAAGTGGATGGAAAGATTGTTTGAAATTTAAACTGTTCGACAGGGTAATGTCATGTGGCAAAGCGTAAAATGAAGTATAGACCATCGTGTACCTATAGAATGGTTCATACCGATTGAACTTCGTTATTTGTAAACTGATTTTTGCACGTTGTTTGACACTTGAATTGTTATCAAGAGTCAATTGGATGGGAAAATTGTTTGAAATTTAAACTATCCAATAGGGTAATGTCACGTGGCAAAGTGTATACTAAATTGTACACCATAGTGCACATGTAGCAAGGTCCTTACAGATTGAACTTTGCTATTTGTACACTGATGTTTTACATGTTGTTTGAAACTTGCATTTCTGTCAGGTGTCAATTTGATAGAAAAATTGTTTAAAATTTAAACTGTCCAGCAAGGTAATGTCACGTGGTAATGTGTAAACTAAAGTGTGTACACCAAAGAGTACATATAGCAAGTTTAGACCGATTAAAATTTGCTATTTGTACACTGATTTTTGACACGTTGTTTGATAATAGCATAGTTATGAAGTGTCAATTGGATGGAAAAACTTTTTGAAATTTAAACTGTCCAATAGTAAAGTCACGTGGAAAAGAGTAAAATAAAGTATACATTACTGTGTACATATAGGAAGGTCCTCACTGATTGAATTTTGCTATTTGTAAACTGATTTTTGACACGTTGTTTGACACTTGCATTGTTGCCAAGTGTTAATTGGATGGGAAAACTATTTGAAATTTAAACTGTCCAATAGGGTAATGTCACGTGGTAAAGTGTAAACTGAAGTGTACACCATAGTGTACATGTAGCGAGGTCCTTATCTATTGAACTTTGCTATTCGTGCACTGATTTTTGACACGTTCTTTGACACTTGCATTGTTGTCAAGTGTCAATTTGATGGAAAAACTATTTGAAATTTAAATTGTCCAGCAGGGTAATGTCAAGTGGCAAAGTGTAAACTAAAAAGTGTACACCATAGTGTACATATAGCAAGGTTCTTGCCGATTGAATTTTAATATTCATACGCTGATTTTTGACACGTTGTTTGACACATACATTGTTGTCGAGTTACAATTGGATGGAAAAACTGTTTGAAATTTAAACTGTCCAACAGGGTAATGTCACATGGCAAAGAGTAAACTAAAGTGTGCACCAAAGTGTACCTGTGGCATGGTTCGTACCGATTGAACTTTGCTATTTGTAAACTTATTTCTGACACGTTGTTTGACACTGTCATTGTGGTCAAGTGTAAATTGGAAGGGAAAGCTATTTGAAATTTAAACTATCCAATAGGGCAATGTCACATGGGAAAGAGTAAACTAAAGTGTACACCATTGTGTACTTGTAGCAAGGTCCTTACCGATTGAACTTTCTTATTTGTACACTGATTTTTGACACGCTGTTTGACACTTGCATTGTAGTCAAGTGTCAATTGGATGGGAAAACTTTTTGAAGTTTAAACTGTCCAACAGGGCAATGTCACGTGGGAAAGTGTAAACTATAGTGTACACCATAGTGTACATGTGGCAAGTTCCTTACCGATTGAAATTTGCTGTATTTGCACTGATTTTTGACATGTTGTTTGACTTGCATTGTTGTCAAGTGTGAATTTGATGGAAAAACTATTTGAAATTTAAATTGTCCAGCAGGGTACTGTCAAGTGGCAAAGTGTAAACTCAAGTGTGTACACCATAGTGTACATATAGCAAGGTTCTTGTCGATTGAATTTTACTATTCATACGCTAATTTTTGACACGTTGTTTGACACATACATTGTTGTCCAGTTTCAATTGGATGGAAAAACTGTTTGAAATTTAAACTGTCCAACATGGAAATGTCACGTGGCAAAGTGTAAACTAAAGTGTACACCATAGTGTACCTGTAGCATGGTTCATACCGATTGAACTTTGCTATTTGTAAACTGATTTTTGACATGTTGTTTGGCACTTGGATTGTTATCAAGTGTCAATTGGATGGGAAAACTGTTTGAAATTTAAACTCTCCAACAGGGTAATTTCAAGTGGCAAAGTGTAATCTAAAGTGTACACCATAGTGTACATGTAGTGAGGTTCTTACCAATTGAACTTTGCTATTTCTACACGCATTTTTCACAGGTTTTTTGACACTTGTATTGTTGTCGAGTATCAATTAGATGGAAAACTGTTTGAAATTTATACTGTCCAGCAGTGTAACGTCTTGTGACAAAGTGTAAACTAAAGTGTACACCATAGTGTACATGTAGCAAGGTCCTTATCGATTGAACTTTGCTATTTGTGCACTGATTTTTGGCATGTTGTTTCACACTTACGTTATTGTCAAGTGTCAATTTGATGGAAAAACTGTTTGAAATTTAAGTTGTCCAGCAGGGTAATGTCAAGTGGCAAAGTGAAAACTAAAGTATGTAACAATCGTGTACATATAGCAAGGTTCTTGACAACTGAACCTTGCTATTTATACACTGAATTTTGACATATTGTTTGACACTTGCATTGTTGTCAACTATCAAGTGGATGGAAAGATTGTTTGAAATTTAAACTGTTCGACAGGTTAATGTCATGTGGCAAAGCGTAAAATAAAGTATAGACCATCGTGTACCTATAGAATGGTTCATACCGATTGAACTTCGCTATTTGTAAACTGATTTTTGCACGTTGTTTGACACTTGCATTATTGTCAAGTGTCAATTGGATGGGAAAATTGTTTGAAATTTAAACTATCCAACAGGGTAATGTCACGTGGCAAAGTGTAAACTAAATTGTACACCATTGAACTTTGCTATTTGTACACTGATTTTTGACACGTTGTTTGAAACTTGCATTGCTGTCAGGTGTCAATTTGATAGAAAAATTGTTTAAAATTTAAACTCTCCAGCAAGGTAATGTCACGTGGCAATGTGTAAACTAAAGTGTGTACACCACAGAGTACATATAGCATGGTTCAGATCGATTGAACTTTGCTATTTGTACACTGATTTTTGACACGTTGTTTGACACTAGCATTGTTGTCAAGTGTCAATTGGATGGGAAAAATATTTGAAATTTAAACTGGCCAATAGGGTAAAGTCACGTGGAAAAGAGTAAACTAAATTGTACACCATAGTGTACATGTAGCAAGGTTCTTACCGATTCAACTTTGCTATTTATCCACTAATTTTTGAAACTTGCATTGTTGCTAAGTGTCAATTGGATGTGAAATCTATTTGAAATTTAAACTGCCCAGCAGTGTAATATTACGTTGCAAAGTGTAAACTAAAGTGTATACCATAGTGTACATGTGGCAAAGTACTTACCAATTGAACGTTACTATTTGTACACCGATTTTTCACATATTGTTTAACCCTTGCATCATTGTCAAGTGTCAATTGGATGGATAAATTGAAATTTTATGAACCTTGCTGTGTGTACACCATAGTTTACTTATAGCAAGGTTCTTACCGATTGAACGATGCTATTTGTACACTAATTTTTGACACTTCGTTTGACACTTGCATTGTCGTCAAGTGTCAATTGGATGGGAAAATTGTTTGAAATTTAAACTGTACAACAGCTTAATATCACGTGGCAAAGTGCAAACTGAAGTGTACAACATAGAGTACATGTAGCAAGGTCCTTACCGATTGAACTTTGTTACTTGTACACTGATTTTTAACACATTATTTGACACTTGCATGGTTGTCAAGTGTCAATTGGATGGGAAAATTTTTTTAAATTTTAACTGTCCAGTAGGGTGACGTCACATGGCAAAGTGTAAACTAAAGTTTGTACACCATAGTGTACATATAGCAAGGTTCTTGTTGATTGAACTTTGCTATTTATACACTGATTTTTGACATGTTGTTTGACACTTGCATTGTTGTCAAGTGTCAACTGGATGGGAAAACTATTTGAAATTTAAGCTATCCAACAGGGCAAAGTCACGTGCCAAAGATTAAATTAAAGTGTACACCATAGTGTACATGTATTACGGTCCTTACAGATTGAACATTTCTATTTGAACCTTGATTTTTGACACATTGTTTGACACTTGTATTGTTTCCAAGTGTCAACTGGATGGGAAAATTATTTGAAATTAAACTAAAGTGTACACCATAGTGTACATGTATTACGGTCCTTACAGATTGAACATTTCTATTTGAACCTTGATTTTTGACACATTGTTTGACACTTGTATTGTTTCCAAGTGTCAACTGGATGGGAAAATTATTTGAAATTAAACTAAAGTGTACACCATAGTGTACATGTATTACGGTCCTTACAGATTGAACATTTCTATTTGAACCTTGATTTTTGACACATTGTTTGACACTTGTATTGTTTCCAAGTGTCAACTGGATGGGAAAATTATTTGAAATTAAACTAAAGTGTACACCATAGTGTACATGTCGTACGATTGAACTTTGCTATTTGTACACTGATTTTTGACACATTGTTTGACACTTGTATTGTTTCCAAGTGTCAACTGGATGGGAAAATTATTTGAAATTAAACTAAAGTGTACACCATAGTGTACATGTCGTACGATTGAACTTTGCTATTTGTACGTTGATTTTTGACACTTCCATTGTTGTCAAGTGTCAATAGGAGGGGAAAACTGTTTGAAATTTAAACTTTCCAACAGGGTAAGTTCACGTGGCAAAGTATAAACTAAAGTGCACACCATAATGTACATGTAGCAAAGTACTTACCGATTGAACTTTGCTATTTGTGCACTAATTTTTGACACATTGTTTAACACATGCATTGTTGTCACGTGTCAATTGGATGGGAAAACTATTTTAAATTAAAACTGTCAAACAGGATAATGTCACTTGGCAAAGTGTAAAATAAAGTGTACACCATGGTGTACATGTAGCAAGGTTCTTACCGATTGAACTTTGCAATTTGTACAATTATTTTTGACACATCGTTCGACACTTGCACTATTGTCAAGTGTCAATTGGGTGGGAAAACTGTTAAAAATTTAAACTGTCCAATAGGGTTGTGTCACGTGGCAAAGTGTAAACTAAAGTATACACCATAGTGTACATGTGGCAAGGTCCTTACCGATTGATATTTGCTATTTGCACACTGATTTTGGACACGTTGTTTGACACTTGCATTGTTGTCAAGTGTCAATTGGATGGAAAAACTTTTTGAAATTTAAACTGTCCAATAGGGTATTGCCACATGGCAAAGAGTAAACTAAAGTGTACACTATAGTATACATGTAGCATGGTCCTTACAGATTGAACTTTGCTATTTGTACACAGATTTTTGATACGTTGTTTGACACTTTCATTGTTTTCGAGTGTCAATTGGATGGAAAAACTATTTGAAATTTAAAATGCCCAATAGGGTAATGTCACGTGGCAAAGTGTAAATTAAAGTGTATACCATAGTGTACATTTCGCAAGGTTCTTACCGATTGAACTTTGCTATTTGTGCACTGATTTTTGTCACGTTGTTCGACACTTGCATTGTTGTCAAGTGTTAATTGGATAATAAAACAGTATGAAATTTAAACTGTCCAACAAGGTAATGTCACGTGGCAAAGTATAAAATAAAGTGTCTACACCATAGTGTACATGTAGCAAGGTTACTACCGATTGAACTTTGCTATTAGTACACCGATTTTTAACACGTTGTCTAACACTTGCAATGTTTTCAAGTGTCAACTAGATAGGAAAGCTATTTGAAATTTAAACTGTCCAGGAAGGTAGTGTCGCAGGGCTCTTACCGATTGAACTTTGCTATTTATACACTGATTTTGACACATTGTTTGACACTTGCATTATTGTCAAGTGTCAATTAGATGGGAAAAATTTTTGAAATTTAAATTGTCCAACAGGGTAATGTCACATGGCAAATTGTAAAATTAATATCTACACCAAAGTGTACATGTAACAAGGTTCTTACCGATTGAACTTTGCTATTGGTACACTAATTTTTGACACGTTGTTTGACACTTGCATTGTTGTTAAGTGTCAGTTAGATGGCAAAACTGTCTGAAATTTAAACTGTCCAGTAGGGTAGTGCCACGTGGCAAATTGTAAACTAAAGTGTACACCATAGTGTACATGTCATAATGTTTTTACCAAATGAACTTTGCTATTTGTACATTGATTTTTGACACCTTTTACATTTACATTGTTCTTGTCAAGTGTCAACTGGATGAGAAAACTATTTGTAATTTAAACTGTCTAACAGGGTAATGTTATGTGGCCAAGTGTAAATTAAAGTGGACCCTAGTGTACATGTAGCAAGGTTTTTTCCGATTGAACTTTGCTATTTGTACATTGATTTTTGTCATATTGTTTGACACTTGCATTGTTGTCAAGTGTCAATTGGATGGGAAAACTGTTTAAAATTTAAATTGTCCAACGGGGTAATATCACGTGGCAAAGAGTAAACTAAAGTGTACATGTAGCAAGGTCCTTACCGATTGAACTTTGCTATTTGTACACTTAATTTCGACACGTTATTTGACACCTGTATTGTTGTCAAGGGTCGCTTGGATGGAAAAACTGTTTGAAATTTAAATTGTCCAATAGAGTAATGTCACGGGGCAAAGTGTAAACTAAAGTGCACACCATAGTGTACATGTAGCAAGGTTCTTACCGATTGAACTTTGCTATTTGTACACTGAGTTTTGACACATTGTCTAACATTTGGATCATTATCAAGTGTCAATTGGGATGGAAAACTGTTTGAAATTTAAACTGTCCAACATGGTAATAACACCTGGCAAAGTGTAAACTAAAGTGTACGACATAGTGTACATTTGGCAAGGTCCTTATCGATTGAACTTTGCTATTTGTAAACTAATTTTTGACACGTTGTTCGACATTTACATTATTGTCAAGTGTCAATTGGATGGGAAAATTGTTTGAAATTTAAACTATCCAACAAGGTAATGACACCAGGCAAAGTGTAAACTAAAGTGTACAAC
Organism: Olea europaea var. sylvestris; assembly: GCF_002742605.1. Lineage (NCBI taxonomy): Eukaryota > Viridiplantae > Streptophyta > Magnoliopsida > Lamiales > Oleaceae > Olea > Olea europaea. The sequence continues at coordinate 311,815 of NW_019267399.1, read as the reverse complement.
ATAGTGTACATGTAGCAGGGTCCTTACCGATTGAACTTTGCTATTTGTACACTAATTTTCAACACGTTGTTTGACACTTGTATTGTTGTTAAGTGTCAATTGGACGAAAAAATTGTTTGAAATTTAAACTGTCCAATAAAGTAATGTCACGAGACAAAGTGTAAACTAAAGTGTACACCATAGGGTACAAGTAGCAAGGTTTTTACCGATTGAACTTTGCTAATTGTACACTGATTTTTGACACGTTGTTAGATACTTTCATTGTTGTCAAGTGTCAATCGGATGGAAAAATTGTTTGAAATTTAAACTGTCCAACAGGGTAATGACACCTGGCAAAGTGTAAACTAAATTATACGTCATAGCATACATGTGGCAGGGTTCTTACCTATTGAACTGTGCAATTTGTACACTGATTTTTGACATGTTGTTTGGCACTTGCATTATTGTTAGGTGTCAATTAGATGGGGAAACTATTTGAAATTTAAACTATCCCACGGGGCAATATCACCTGGAAAAGTGTGAACTAAAGTGTACGCCATAGTGTACTTGTAGCAAGGTTCTTACTGATTGAACTTTGCTATTTGTACACTGATTTTTAACAAGTTGTTTGACACTTGCATTGTTCTCAGGTGTCAATTGGATGGGAAATTGTTTAAAATTTGTACTGTACAAAAGGGTAACGACCCATGGCAAAGTGTAAACTAAACTGTATACCATAGTGTACGTGTCGTAAGGTTCTTACCGATTGAACTTTGCTCTTTGCTTACTATTTTTTGATACGTTGTTTGACACAAGCATCATTGTCAAGTGTCAATTGCATTGGAAAACTGTTTGAAATTTAAACTGTCCAATAGGGTAAGGTCACGTGGCAAAGTGTAAACTAAAGTGTACACCATATGTACAAGTAGCAAGGTCTATAACAATTGAACTTTTCTATTTGTACTTTGATTTGACACATTGTTTGACACTTGCATTGTTGTCAAGTGTCAATTGGATGGAAAAACTATTTGAAATTTAAACTATCCAGCAGGGTAATGTCGCCTGGTAAAGTGTAAACTAAAGTGTATACCATATTGTACATGTCGCAAGGTTCTTACCGATTGAACTTTGCTATTTGTAAACTGATTTATGACACCTTTGACACTTGCATTGTTGTCAAGTGCCAATTGGATTGGAAAATTATTTGAAATTTAAACCGTCTAAGAGGGTAATGTCATTTGGCAAAGTGGAAATTAAAGTGTACCATAGTGTACATGTAACAAGGTTCTTACCGATTGAACTTTGCAATTTATACACACATTTTTGACAAATTGTTTGACACTTGCATTTTTGTCAAGTGTCAATTGGATGGGAAAACTGTTTGAAATTTAAACTTTCCAACAGGGTAATGTTACATAGCAAAGTGTAAAATTAAAGTCTGCATCATAGTGTACATGTAGCAAGGTTCTTACTGATTGAACTTTACTATTTGTAGACTGATTTTTGACATGTTGTTTGACACTTGCATTGTTGACAAGTGTTAATTAGATGGGAAAATTGTTTAAAATTTAAACTGTCTAGCAGGGTTGTGTCACGTGGCAAATTATAAACTAAAGTGTACACCGTAGTGTACATGTCGCAAGGTTCTTACCGATTGAACTTTGCTATTTGTACACTGATTTTTGACACCTTTTACGCTTGCATTGTTGTTGTAAAGTGTTAATTGGATGGGAAAGCTATTTGCAATTTAAACTGTCCAACAGGGTAATGTCACGTGACAAAGTGTAGATTAAAGTGGTCCATAGTGTACCTGTAGCAATGTTCTTGCTGATTGAACTTTGTTGTTTGTACACTGATTTTCGTCACGTTGTTTGACAATTGCAATGTTGTCAAGGATCAATTGGATGGGAAAACTGTTTTAAATTTAGACTGTTCAACAAGGTAATGCCATGTGGCAAAGAGTAAACTAAAGTGTACATGTAGCAAGGTCCTTACCGATTGAACTTTGTTATTTGTACATTGATTTTCGACAAGATATTTGACACCTTTATTATTGTCAAGGGTTAATTGTACGGAAAAACTATTTGAAATTTAAATTGTCAAATAAAGAAATGTCACGGGGCAAAGTGTAAACTAAAGTGTACACCATAGTGTACATGTAGCAAGGTTTTTACCGATTGAACTTTGCTATTTGTACACTGATTTTTGGCACGTCGTTTGACATTTGGATTGTTGTCAAGTGACAATTGGATGAAAAAACTGTTTGAAATTTAAACTATCTAACATAGTAATGACACTTGGCAAAGTGTAAACTATAGTGTACGCCATAGTGTACATGTAGCAAGGTCCTTACCAATTGAACTTTACTATTTGTACACTGATTTTTGACACGTTGTTCGACGTTTGCATTATTGTGAAGTGTCAATTGTATGGGAAAACTATTTGAGATTTAAATTGTCCAATAGTGTAATGACACCTAGTAAAGTGTAAACTAAAGTGTACAGCATAGTGTACATGTAGCAAGGTCCTTACCGGTTGAACTTTGCTATTTGTACACTAATTTTCAACACGTTGTTTGACACTTGTATTGTTGTCAAGTGTTAATTGGATGAAAAAATTGTTTGAAATTTAAATTGTCCAATAGAGTAATGTCACGGGGCAAAGTGTAAACTAAAGTGTACACCATAGGGTACAAGTAGCAAGGTTCTTACCGATTGAACTTTGCTCTTTGTAAACTTATTTATGACACCTTTGACACTTGCATTGTTGTCAAGTGTCAACTGGATGGGAAAATGCTTTGAAATTTAAGCTGTCTAACAGAGTAATGTCATGTGGCAAAGTGGAAATTAAAGTGTACCATAGTGTACATGTAGTAAGGTTTTTACCGATTGAACTGTGCTATTTGTACACAGATTTGGACACGATGTTTGACACTTGCATTGTTGCCAAGTGTCAATTGGATGGAAAAACTGTTTGAAATTTAAAATGTCCAACAGGGTAATGTCACGTGATAAGGTGTAAAATTGAAGTCTGTACCATAGTGTACATGTAGCAAGGTTCTTACAGATTGAACTTTACTATTTGTACACTGATTTTTGACACGTTGTTTGACACTTGCATTGTTGTCAAATGTTAATTAGATAAGAAAATTATTTTGAAATTTAAACTGTCCAGCAGGGTAGCGTCACGTGGCAAATTGTAATCCAAAGTGTACCCTGTAGTGTACATGTCACAAGGTTCTTACCAATTGAACTTTGCTATTTGTACACAGATTTTTGACACCATTTACACTTGCATTGTTGTTGTCAAGGGTCAATTGGATGGGAAAACTGTTTGTAATTTAAACTATCCAACAAGGTAATGTCACGTGGCAAAGTGCAAATTAAAGTGGACCATAGTGTACATGTAGCAAGGTTCTTGCGGATTGAACTTTTCTATTTGTACACTTAGTTTTGTCATGTTGTTTGACAATTGCATTGTTGTCAAGTCTTAATTGGAAGGGAAAACTGTTTGAAATTTAAAATGTCCAACAGAGTAATGTCACGTGGTAAAGAGTATACTAAAGTGTACATGTAGCAAGGTCCTTACCGATTGAACTTTGCTATTTGTACACTGATTTTCGACAAGTTATTTGGCAGCTTTATTGTTGTCAAGGGTTAATTGAATGGATAAAATATTTAAAATTCAAATTGTCCAATAGAGTAATGTCACGGGGCAAAGTGTAAACTAAAATTTACACCATAGTGTACATATAGCAAGGTTCTTACCGATTGAACTTTGCTATTTGTACACTGATTTTTGACAAATTGTCACACATTTGGATTTTTATCAAGTGTCAATTAGGTGGGAAAACCATTTGAAATTTAAACTGTCCAACATAGTTATGACACCTGGCAAAGTGTAAACTAAAGTGTACGACATAGTGTACATTTGGCAAGGTTCTTACCGATTGAACTTTGCTACTGTACACTTATTTTTGACACGTTGTTTGACACTTGCATTGTTGTCACATGTTAGTTAGATGGGAAAACTGCTCAAAATTTAAACTATTCCAACATTGTAATGTTACATAGCAAAGTGTAAACTAAAGTGTACACCATAGTGTACATGTTGCAAGGTTCTTACCGGTTGAACTTTTATTATTTGTACGCTGATTTTTGGCACGTTGTTTAACACTTACCTTTTTGTCAAGCATCAATTAGATGGGAAAACTTTTTAAAACTTAAATCGTCCAACAGGGTAATGTCACATTTTAAAGTGTAAAATTAATGTCTACACCATAGGGTACATGTAGCAAGGTCCTTACCGATTGAACTTTGCTATTGGTACACTGATTTTTGACATGTTGTTTGACACTTGCATTGTTGTCAAGTGTCAATTAGATGGGAAAACTGTTTGAAATTTAAACTATCTATGGTAGTGGCACGTGGCAAACTGTAAACTTAAGTGTACACCATAGTGTACGTGTTGCAACGTTCTTACTGATTGAACTTTGTTATTTGTACACTGATTTTTGACACCTTTTACACCTGCACTGTTTTTGTCAAGTGTCAATTGGATGGGAAAACTGTTTGCAATTTAAATTGTCCAACAGGATAATGTCACGTGGAAAAGTGTAAATTAAAGTGGACCATAGTGTACATATCGCAAGGTTCTTCTCGATTTAACTTTGCCATTGGTACTCTAATTTTTGTCATGTTGTTTGAGACTTGCATTGTTGTCAAGTGTCAATTGGATGGAAAAACTATTTAAAATTTAAACTGTCCAATAGCGTAATGTCACGTGGCAAAGAGTAAACTAAGGTGTACACCATAGTGTACATGTAGCAAGGTCCTTACCAATTGAACTTTGCTATTTGTACAGTTAATTTCGACACTTTACTTGACACTTGTATTGTTGTCAAGGTCAATTGGTTGGAAAAAACTATTTGAAATTTAAACTGTCTAATAGAGTAATGTCATGGGGCAAAGTGTAAACTAAAGTATACACCATAGTGTACATGTGGCAAGGTTTTTACTGATTGATCTTTGCTATTTGTACACTAATTTTTGACACGTTGTTTGACATTTGCGTTGTTGTCAGGTGTCAATTAGATGGGAAACAGTTTGAAATTTAAACTACCCAACAGGATAAAGTTACGTGGCAAAGTGTAAACTAAAGTGTACACCATAATGTACATGTAGCAAGGTCCTTACCAATTGAACTTTGTTGTTTGTACACTGATTTTTGACACATTTTTCGACGTTCGCATTTTTGTCGAGTGTCAATTGGATGGAAAAACTGTTTGAAATTTAAACTGTCCAACAGGGTACTGACACCTGGCAAAGTGTATGCTAAAGTGCACAACATAGTGTACATGTAGCAAGGTCCTTACCGTCTAAACTTTGCTATTTGTACACTAATTTTTGACATGTTGTTTGACACTTGTCTTGTTGTCAAGTGTCAATTGGACGAAAAAAATTGTTTGAAATTTAAACTGTACAATAGAGTAATGTCACGGGACAAAATGTAAACTAAAGTGTACACCATAAGGTATAAGTAGCAAGGTTCTTACCGATTAAACTTTGCTAATAGTACACTTATTTTTTACACGGTGTTTGACACTTGCATTGTTGACAAGTGTCAATTGGATGGGAAAACTATTTGAAATTTAAACTGTTCTACAGGGTAATGACACCTGGCAAAGTGTAAACTAAAGTGTACGTCATAGTGTACATGTGGCAAGGTTCTTACCGATTGAACTTTGCTATTTGTACATTGATTTTTGACATGTTATTTGGCACTTGCATTGTTATCAGGTGTCAATTAGATGGGAAAACTGTTTGAAATTTAAACTGTCCCACAGGGAAATGTTACGTGGCAAAGTGTAAACTAAAGTGTACACCATAGTGTACATATAGCAAGGTTCTTATCGATTGAACTTTACTATTTGTACGCTGATTTTTGACAAGTTGTTTGACACTTGCATTGTTGTCAATTGTCAATTGGATGGGAAATTGTTTGAAACTTATACTATCTAATAGGGTAATGACCCATGGCAAAGTGTAAACTAAAGTGTACACCATAGTGTACATGTCGTAAGGTTCTTACCGACTGAACTTTGCTCTTTGTTTATTATTTTTTGACACGTTGTTTGATACATGCATCATTGTCAAGTGTCAATTGGATAGGAAAATTGTTTGAAATTTAAACTGTCCAATAGGGTAATGTCACGTGGAAAAGTATAATCTAAAGTGTACATCATAGTGTACAAATAACAAGGTCCTTAGCGATTGAACTTTGATATTTGTACTCTGATTTTTGACACGTTGTTTTACAGTTACATTGTTGTCAAGTGTCAATTGATTGGGAAAATTGTTTGAAATTTAAACTGTCCAGCAGGGACGTGTCACGTGGCAAAGTGTAAACTAAAGTGTACATGTCGCAAGGTTTTTACCGATTGAACTTTGATGATTGTAAACTGATTTATGATACCTTTGACACTTGCATTGTTGTCAAGTGTTAATTGGATGGGAAAACTATTTGAAATTTATACAGTCCAACAGGGTAATGTCATGTGGCAAAGTGAAAATTAAAGTGTACCATAGTGTACATGTAGCAAGGTTCTTACCGACTTAACTTCGCTATTTGTACACTGATTTTTGACACGCCGGTCGACACTTGCATTGTTGTCAAGTGTCAATTAGGTGGGAAAACTGTTTGAAATTTAAACTGTCCAACAAGGTAATGTCATGAGGTAAAGTGTAAAATTAAAGTCTGCACCATCGTGTACATGTAGCAAGGTTCTTACCGATTGAAATTTACTATTTGTACACTGATTTTTGACACGTTGTTTGACACTTGTATTGTTGTCAAATGTCAATTAGATGGAAAAATTGTTTGAAATTTAAATTGTCCGCAGGGTAGTGTCACGTGGCAAATTGTAAATTAAAGTGTACACCATAGTGTACATGTCGCAAGGTTCTTACGGATTGAACTTTGCTATTTGTACACTGATTTTTTACACCTTTTACAATTGCATAGTTGTTGTCATGTGTCAATTGGATGGGAAAACTGTTTGCAATTTAAACTGTCCAACAGGGTATTGTCACGTGGCAAAATATAAATTAAAGTGGGCCATAGTGTACATGTAGCAAGGTTCTTGCCGATTGAACTTTGCTATTTGTACACTGATTTTTGTCACGTTATTTGACAATTGCATTGCTGTCAAGTGTCAATTAGATGGAAAAATAGTTTGAAATTTAAACTGTCCAACAGGGTATTGTCACGTGGCAAAGAGTAAGCTAAAGTGTACATCCTAATGTAAGTGTAGCAAGGTCCTTACCGTTTGAACTTTGCTATTCGTACACAGATTTTCGCCAAGTTATTTGACGCCTTTATTGTTTTCAAGGGTCTATTGAATGGAAAACTGATTGAAATTTAAATTGTCCAACAGAGTAAAGTCACGAAGCAAACTGTAAACTAAAGTGTACACCATAGTGTATATGTAGCAAGGTTTTTACCGAATGAACTTTGCTATTTGTACACTAATTTTTGAAATGTTGTTTGACATTTGGATTGTTGTCAAGTGTCAATTGGATGGGAAAATTTTTTGAAATTTAAACTATCCAACAGGGTGATGACACCTGGCAAAGTGTAAACTAAAGTGTACGCCATAGTGTACATGTGGCAAGTTTTTACCGATTGAACTTTGCTATTTATACACTGATTTTTGACACGTTGTTTGACACTTACATTGTTGTTAGGTGTCAATTAGATGGGAAAACTGTTTGAAATTTAAAATTTCCGGCAGGGTAATGTTACGTGGCAAAGTGTAAACTAAAGTGTACACCATAGTGTACATGTAGCAAGGTTCTTACCGATTGAACTTTGCTATTTGTACACTGATTTTTGAAACGTTGTTTGACACTCACCTTATTGTCAAGTGTCAATTAGATGGGAAAACTTTTTGAAATTTAAACAGTCCAGTAGGGCAGTGTCACGTGGCAAAGTGTAAACTAAAGTGTACACCACAGTGTAAATGTCGCAAGGTTCTTACCGATTGAACTTTGCTATTTGTACGCTGATTTTTGACAAGTTGTTTGACACATGCATTGTTGTCAATTGTCAATTGGATGGGAAACTGTTTGAAATTTATAATGTCCAATAGGGTAAAGACCCTTGGCAAAGTGTAAACTAAAGTGTACACCATAGTGTCCATGTCGTAAGGTTCTTCTCGACCGAACTTTGCTCTTTGTTTATTATTTTTTGACACGTTGTTTTGCACATGCATCATTGTCAAGTGTCAATTGGATTGGAAAACTGTTTGAAATTTAAACTATCCAACAGGGTAATGTCACATGGAAAAGTGTAAACTAAACTGTATACCATAATGTACACGTAGCAAGGTTTGTAATGCCTCGACCTCTAGTGGATCGTAACGCTACTTACTTTACTTAGCTTAACCGGTGGTTTAGTAACAAGTGTATACATTTTAGCGGAAGCTTACATCTTTGAATAATAATTTAAATAACAATACTTCAAATACTTTAGCCAAAAACACTGAATCATTTTTCAAAATAACAAAATGTAATTTATTTGAAGAAAACATAACTTGCTCTCGTATTCTGCGTTATTCAAAACTTTAAAGAAATAACATTGGAAAACATTTCATAAAAATAAATCCAAATCACTTATTCACCGAATTTCCATGGGCTCGTTGCATCACTCTCCTTCTTTTCCTCCATCCATGCCCGAGGTAGAATTCTTTCAATCTGTAGAGATGGGATGAAACCCGTGAGTTGAAAAACTCAATAGGTGTCATAGGTACATTCGTGATCAAGCTATACATTTCAAAACATTTACTTTATAACTTTTCATACATGCCGTACCCGGAGGCACCATTTGACATGAAGGGGTATGCCGTACCCGAGGGCATCATTTGACATATGAACATTTCTTCAACATAGAGGGGTATGCTGTACCGGAGTACCATTTGACATACAACCATTAACATAGAGGGATATGCCAACTGGAGTACCATTTGACATACAAACATTAACATGAATCGAAACTTATAACTTAACGCAATTAGACACATTGCACCTCTACCTACCTTGATTGATGCTTTTGAAACTTTAAAAACTTGGATTGAAAACTTCGATGAAACTTGGACGTTGAAAGAAATGCACTCCTTGGATGTTTGAAAACCATTGAGAATTGATGCTTGAAAACACTTCTTAAACTTCTAGGAAAAATAGTTTTCCTCCCTCTCTTTTTCTCTCTTGGAAACTCTTTCTTTAGTATGTAAAAGCTCTTGCTTTTGGTGTGAGAAAAATGAGTGAAATGAGGTCTCAATTTATAGGTAAATATCCCATAACTTAAAGCAAATGAAAGGTCAAATTTCATTTAAGAGAGAAAACATGGGTGCCATTTAAGTTTGAGGTTAAATGCTTCAATTTAGTGGGGTTTTTATTGCTAAAAATGTGGGTGGCCCTTTGAGAAAATAATTGATGAAAATAAATATTTAAATTCTAGAGAAAAACGAGAATTTTCGCTTCAGGTAGTTCCGGTCGACCGTTTGTAGTCCGGTTGACACTGCACAGCCTTCAGTGTTTCTACCATAACTTCTTCTCCCGATATCCGATTGAGGTAATTCAAAATGCGTTGGAAACCTAACTCAAAGAGCTACAGCTTTTATTTATCATTTTTCAAATCAAATGTTTCCTATGTCGAAAATAGGTCTCAAATGAGACTAAAAATCTGAAGTATACTTTATTCATCCAATATTCATGTCTTAGTGCCACTAAGATGTCTAGAATTATTTGGGGTTCTACATCCCCCACACCTTAATTAAAATTTCGTCCTCAAAATTTACGTTCTGATTGGGCGAATAGTGTTGGATACTTGTCTCTGGCTTCTTCTTAACCAGCTGAATCTCTTTATTCCTTAGTTTATGCACTTTTCGATCCAATATCTTGATCGGTAGTTCCTCGTACGACAAATCTTTCTATACCTCCAAGGTTTGATAACTCACTACATGATTAGGATCATGTACATACTTCTTTATCATCGATATATGGAGCACATTGTGCACTGCCGATAATTCAGGTAGCAAAGCTAGTCGGTAAGCTACATTTCCGACTCTATCAAGTATCTCGAAAGGTTCAATATACCGGGGTCGTTGCTTACCTTTCTTTCCAAATCTAAGTATACCTTTCATCAGTGCTACTTTCAGAAACACTTTATCCCCAACTTGGAATTCTAAATCCTTCATCCTTGTATCTGCATAGCTCTTTTGTCGATCATGTGCTGTCTTTATTCTTGCACGGATCTTATCGATTACCTCGATCGTCCTTTCAATTATTTCTGGTCCTAAAACTCTCTTCTCTCTGACTTCATCCCAATGAACAGGGGATCTACATCTTCTACCATAGAGAGCTTCGTATGGTACCATTCCAATAGTTGCTTGGAAACTGTTATTATAAGCGAACTCTACTAGAGGTAAGTATGACTCCCAATTACCTCCTAGATCCAAAATACATGTTCTCAGCATGTCTTCCAAAGTTTGGATAGTCCTTTCAGGCTGACCATCAGACTAAGGGTGATATGTTGTACTAAAGTTCAGCTTCATTCCCATAGCCCCTTGTAGATTTTTCCAAAATTTGGACGTGAACCTTGAGTCTCTGTCAGACACAATGGATACAGGTACACCATGTAATCTCACAACCTCTTTAATGTACAACTGTGCCAATTGGTCTAAACTGAATGTCATTTTCACAGAAAGAAAATGAGATGACTTCGTTAGTCGATCCACTACTACCCATGTAGCATTATTTCCCCTTGCTGACTTTGGAAATCCAACCAGAAAGTCCATCGTGATATTTTCCCATTTCCATTCAGGTATATCTAGTAGATTTAACAATCCAGCTGATTTTTAGTGTTCTGCCTTAACCTGTTGACATACCATGCACTTCTGCACGTACAGCCCTATACTTCTTTTCATATTTCTCCACCAAAATGTATCTCGAAGATCTCGATACATTTTCGTACCATTGGGATGTGTGGTGTACGGGGTGGAGTGAGCTTCTTTTAATATCTCGTTTCTCAATGCTTCATCGTTAGGCACTCAAATTCTTCCTCTAAATATCAGTGCCTGACCCTCAGCTACTCTAAAGTACTTTTTCTTATCGGTACCAACTTCATTCTTAATCTTCTGCAAAAATGAGTCTTTATTTTGTGCTTCTATAATTCGATCTCTAAGAGTAGGTCGAATTATTAAAGCTACTAGACGAGCAGTGACTTGTCCTGGTGTGGTAACCACTTCGATCTGCAACTTTTCCAAGTCCTTGACTAACTCCACTTGAGAGGTGGGTAGTGACGTCAATTGTCCCATTGATTTTCTACTTAGAGCGTCGGTCACAACATTAGCCTTACCCGGATGGTAGTGAATAGTACAGTCGTAATCGTTCACCAATTCCAACCATCGTCTTTGTCACATATTCAATTCCTTCTATGTGAAGAAATACTTGAGACTTTTGTGATCTGTGTAGATATCACACTTTCGTCCATTCAAGTAGTGTCGCCATATCTTCAGAGCATGTACTACCGCTGCAATTTCTAAATCATGCGTCGGGTAGTTCTGCTCATGTTTCTTCAATTGTCTTGAAGCATAGGCTATCACTTTTCCATTTTGCATTAGTACACATCCCAATCCTCGCTTGGATGTGTCGTTGTATATAACAAACCCTTCTGTACCTTCAGGTATTGTTAATACAAGTGCTGATATCAACTTCTGCTTAAGTTCTTGGAAACTTTGTTTGCATTTTTCCGTCCATTGGAATTTTACTCCCTTCCTTGTAAGCTACGTCATTGGTCCAGCTATTTTGAAGAATCCTTCTATGAATCTCCTATAATATCCAGCCAATCCTAGAAAACTCCGTACTTTGCCAGCATTTGTTGGTGTTTTCCAGTTGGTTACTGCTTCTACTTTTGCTGGATCTACTTCAATCCCTTGGGCAGTAACTACATGTCCAAGAAATCCAACTCGTTCAAGCCAAAACTCGCACTTCTTGGATTTGGCATACAGCTTCTCCTTGCGTAATACCTTTAAGGCTATTCTCAAGTGCTCTTCATGTTGCTCCTTACTCTTGGAATATATCAGAATGTCATCGATGAAGACTATAACAAACTAATCCAAGTATTGATGAAACACTCGATTCATCAGGTCCATGAACACTGCAGGTGCATTGGTTAGCCTAAACGGCATCACCGTAAACTCATAGTGTCCATATCGAGTTCTAAAAGCTGTCTTAGGTATATCCTTTATCTCTACTTTCAGTTGATGGTATCTCGATCATAATTCGATCTTGGAAAATACCTTAGCTCCTTTTAGTTGATCTAACAGATCCTCGATCCTCAGAAGTGGGTACTTATTCTTGATGGTTAATCGATTTATCTCCCTATAATCGATGCACATCCTCATGCTTCCATCTTTCTTCTTTACAAACAACACCGGCGCACCCCATGGAGATACGCTTGGTCGTATGAAGTCCATATCTAGGATTTCTTGCAATTGCTTCTTTAATTCTTGTAGTTCCTTTGTGGCCATTCGGTATGGGGCCTTAGATATTGGTGCCGCCCCAGGAATTAGGTCTATGGTGAATTCCACTTGTCTAAAGGGTGGAATACCAGATAGATCTTCTGGAAGCACATCTACGAAATCCCGTACTACTGGTACATCTTCAACCCTTATCGTCTCTTGTTTTCCTCCTGAGATACTTGCTAGATATCCTTGACATGTTTCTTTTTTCAACATCTTCTCAGCTTGTAAAGTCGACACTAGCTGAATAAGGGGTTTCGTCTTCATTCTAAGGAACGAAAATGGTTCCTCTCCTGGTTTTTGAAATGATATTTCCATTTCCTTACTTCGGATGGTGGCGTAATTACAGCCTAAAAATCCATGCCTAGTATTACATCAAAATCCTTCATTTCTATCATGTATAGGTTCGCTTCCATTGGTTTTCCCTTGTGTCCTTCCACACTTAGAACAGGGCGCAATAACCGGCACAATGCTTTTGCTGGCATTGGCTCCGCCATTAGCTTTCTTGTTCTGCCACTTGCCTTTTCCCTTGTCCTGGCCATTCCATTTCCTCTTTTCCATGTTACCATTGTCCGGTTGATTGAACAGTTGACCATGTTGTTCCCCGCTAGTCTTTTGGTACCAAATAGCATGAGCTCTTTCCAGCATTTCACGGTATGTAGTGAAGCGATGGGACATAAGTATCAGGCTTATATTCGAGTTCAGCCCTTGTTCAAACCTTCATACCTTCTTATCCTCCGTATCAACCAAATGTGGAGCATACCCTTGAAAGTTGATCAAACTTCCTCTCACACACAGTTAGGGACATAGTCTTTTGTGTGAGTTGGAGGAATTCACTTTCTTTATGATCCCTCAAGGACTGGGGAAAGTACTTGTCCATTACTTTCCCTTTGAATTGCTCCCAAGTCAATTCTGCTTGTTGCTCAGGGGTCCTTGTCCTTGACATTGAGTCCCACCAGTGACATGCATCACTGAAGAACATGAACTCAGCACACTGGACTTTATGAGTGTTCGTCCACCCTATCAATCGGAATATACGCTCCAACTTGTGAGGCCACTCCTCGGCTGCAAGTGGATCAGTTGATACGTTGAAGGTAGGGGTCTTGTGCCTTCGAAATTACTCGACCATTGAAGCATGGTTTGGAACATTAGGAGCTAGTGGTAAGGGTTGAGCTTGGTTCGAGTTTTGCCTGCATAAGTCTTGAACCACTCGAAGGAGGTCTCTTATCAAGTTTTGGTTTGCGCAGGCCATTTCCCTTAGACAAAACATATAGTTCTTATTAGTTTCATTCTTCGAATACTAAAGCAAAGAAGATAGTATTTTATTTCTTGACATAAGGAAAGCTATTACAAGGATTTAAATCTAATCCCTATAAGTTCTACGGATCTTCTTTGGTGGAGCTTCATCTTCGGAGGAGTCTTCCACCTCAGGTCCGGACTCTATGTCCATCTCAACCTGTGGCTCAGGCTCAGGATCATTCTCTAAATCATCCTCGGGTTCTTCTTCGAGATCTTCTTCCTCAGCCAAAGGTTCCTCCTCAGGCTCCTCATGGATTACATCATCCCACAAATCAATCAGGGCATGGCAATACCTCTCAAACTCGAACATGTTTGGGTAGCCTTCTAACATTTCATCTCTAACCATGACTCCCATATCTCCCCATTGAGGTGGGAAGGAGTGTGTGAGGTTATTTATGGCCTCAATATGTGTGATCTCCATTCCAGCATTAACCGTCATCATGCATCTCTCATAGATGTCATACACATGTTCGCTAAGAGGTCAGGTCGGATCAGTTACATAGTTTTCATAGGAATGAATAGCAATTCAACGGTTCAATGCTTCTCTATATGCCCTAGCCATTCTACGAGCCATATCTGTTGCATTTTGACATACATCATACTTTTTCTTTGCATAAAGAAAACATGCAAATATTTAAACTTTCATATCATGCAATTCCCTTTAAGCCCTTAGCTTTTGCCCAAGTCCATTACATATCTTTAAATAACACATCTCTAAATCAAATCAAAGCATCATAACATAAATATAATCATTAACTTTAAACATGAACATACCTGAGCCATAGGATGAGATTGATGGATGGATGCACGATGCCATGGAATACCTTAAACTTTTCATTTTCCTTTTGTTTTCAAAAAAAAAATACTTGGTCTACGCATCCGGCCAAACCTTGCTCTGATTCCACACTGTAACGCCCCGACCCCTAGTGGACCAGAACGCTACTTACTTTACTTAGCTTAACCGGTGGTTTAGTAACAAGTGTATACGTTTTAGTGGAAGCTTACATCTTTGGATAATAATTTAAATAACAATACTTCAAATACTTTAACCAAAAACACTGAATCATTTTTCAAAACAACAAAACGTAATTTATTTGAAGAAAACATAACTTGTTCTCACATTCTGCGTTATTAAAAACTTTAAAGAAATAACATTGGAAAACATTTCATAAAAATAAATCCAAATCACTTATTCACCAAATTTTCATGGGCTTGTTACATCACTCTCCATCTTTTCCTCCATCCATGCCCGAGGTAGAATTCCTTCAATCTGTAGAGATGAGATTAAACCTGTGAGTTGAAAAACTCAATAGGTGTCATAGGTGCATTCGTGATCAAGCTATACATTTCGAAACATTAACTTTATAAGTTTTCAGATATGTCGTACCCGAAGGCACCATTTGACATGAAGGGGTATGCCATACCTGAGGGCACCATTTGACATACAAACATTTCTTCAACATAGAGGGGTATGCTGTACCGGAGTACCATTTGACATACAAATATTAACATGAATCAAAACTTATAACTTAACACGATTAAACACATTGCACCTCTACCTATCTTGATTGATGCTTTTGAAACTTTGAAAACTTCGATGAAACTTGGACGTTGAAAGAAATGCACACCTTGGATGTTTGAAAACCATTGAGAATTGATGCTTGATAACACTTCTTAAACTTCTAAGAAAAATAGTTTTCCTCCCTCTCTTTTTCTCTCTTGGAAACTCTTTCTTTAGTATATAAAAGCTCTTGCTTTTGGTGTGAGAAAAATGAGTGAAGTGAGGTCTCTATTTATAGGTAAATATCCCATAACTTAAAGCAAATGAAGGGTCAAATTTCATTTAAGATAGAAAACATGGGTACCATTTAAGTTTGAGGTTAAATGCTTCAATTTAGTGGGGGTTTTATTGCCAAAAACCCACTAAATTTTCATTTCAGGCAGTTTCGGTCGACCGGTTGTAGTTCGGTTGACACTGTACAGCCTTCAGTATTTCTATCATAACTTCTTCTCCCGATATTCGATTGAGGTAATTCAAAGTACGTTGGAAAGTTAACTACAAATTTAATTTAGATATCATTTTCCAAATCGAATGTTTCCTATGTCGAAAATGGGTCTCAAATGAGACTAAAAATTTGAAGTATACTTTAGTCATCCAATATTCATTTCTTAGTGCCACTAAGGTGTCTAGAATTATTTGGGGTTTTACAAGGTCCTTACCGATTGAAATTTGCTATTTGTACACTGATCTTTGCCATGTTGTTTGACACTTGCCTTGTTGTCAAGTGTCAATTAGATGGGAGAACTTTTTGAGATTTAAACTGTCTAGTAAGGTAGTGTCACATGGGAAAGTGTAAACTAGAATGTACACCATAGTGTACATGTCGCAAGGTTCTTACCGATTGAACTTTAAAATTTGTACACCGATTTTTAACAAGTAGTTGGACACTTGCACTGTTGTCAAGTATCAATTGGATGGGAAAATTGTTTGAAACTTAAACTGTCCGACAGGATAATGCCATGTGGCAAAGTGTAAACTAAAGTGTACGCCGTAATGTACATGTGGCAAGGTTCTTACAGATCGAACTTTGCTATTTGTATACTGATTTTTGACACACTGTTTGACACTTGCATTGTTGTCAAGTGTCAATTGGATGGGAAAACTGTTTACAATTTAAACTATCTAACAGGATAATGCCACATGGCAAAGTGTAAACTAAAGTGTACGCCATAGTGTACATGTGGCAAGGTTCTTACATATTGAATTTTGCTATTTGTACACTGATTTTTGACAAGTTGTTTGACACTCGCTTTGCTATCAAGTGTCAATTAGATGGGAAAACTGTTTGAAATTTAAACTGTGCAGCAGGGTTGTGTCACATGGTAAATTGTAAACTAAAGTATAGACCATAGTGTACATATCGCAAGGTTCTTACCGATTGAACTTTGCTATCTGTACATTGATTTTTGACACATTTTTCAATGCTTGCATTGTTGTCATGTGCCAATTGGATGGGAAAGCTGTTTGAAATTTAAACTATCCAACAGGGTGATGTCACGTGGCAAAGTGTAAACTAAAGTGTACACCATAGTGTACGTGTCGCAAGGTTCTTACCGATTCAACTTTGTTATTTGTACAATTATTTTTGACACGTTGTTTGACACATCCATTGTTGTCAAGTGTTATTTGGATAGGAATAATGTTTGAAATTTAAACTGTCCAATAGGATAATGTCACGTGGCAAGGTGTAAATTAAAGCTTACACCATAGTGTACATGAAGCAAGGTTCTTACTGATTGAACTTTGTTATTTGTACATTGATTTTAAACACGTTGTTTAACCCTTGCATTGTTGCAAATGTCAATTGGATGGGAAAACTATTTAAATTTCAAACTGTCCAACAGGGTAATGTCACCAGCAAAGTGTAAACTAAAGTGTACACCGTAGTGTACATGTAGCAAGGTCCTTACTGATTGAAATTTACTATTTGTACATGGATTTTCGACACGTTGTTTGACTCTTGCATTGTTGCCATGTGTTAATCGAATGGGAATAATGTTTGAAATTTATACTATCCAATAGGATAATGCCACGTGGTAAAGTGTAAACTAAAGTGTACGCCTTAGTATACATCTGGCAAGGTTCTTGCCAATCGAACTTTGCTATTTGTACACTGACTTTTGACACGTTGCTTGACACTTACATTGTTATCAAGTCTCAATTAGATGGGAAAACTGATTGAAATTTAAACTGTCTAGCAGGGTAGTGTCACATGGCAAATTGTAAACTAAAGTGTACACCACAGTGTATACGTCGGAAGATTCTTACCGATTGAAATTTGCTATTTGTACATCGATTTTTGACACATTGTTCGATCATTGCATTATTGTCAAGTGCCATGTTTTTTAACACGTTGTCAGACACTTGTATTGTTTGTCAAGTGTGAACTGGATGTGAAAATTGTTTGAAATTTACACTGTCCAACAAGGTAATGTCACGTGGCTAAAGTGTAAATTAAAGCGTACACCATAATGTACCTGTAGCAAAGTCCTTACCGATTGAAATTTGCTATCTGTACACTGATTTTTGGCACGTTGTCTGACACTTCAGTTGTAGTCAAGTGTCAATTGGATGGGAAAACCATTTGAAATTTAAACTATCCAACAGGGCAATATGACGTGGTAAAGTTTAAACTAAAGTGTACACCATAGTGTACTTGTAGCAAGGTCCTTACCGGTTGAACTTTACTATTTGTACACTGATTTTTGACACGTTGTCTGGCACTTGCATTGTTCTCAAGTGTCAATTTGATGGGGCAACTGTTTGAAATTTAAACTGTCCAATAGGGTAATGTCACATGGCAAAGTGTAAACTAAAGTGTATACTATAGTGTTCATGTGGCAAGGTCCTTACCGATTGAACTTTTGCTATTCATACACTGATTCTCGATAGGTTGTTTGATATCTGCATTGTCGTCATGTGTTAATTTGATGGGAAAACTATTTTAAATTTAAACTGTCCAACAGGGTAATGTCATGTGGCAAACTGTAAACTAAAGTGTACACCATAGTGTTCATGTGGCATGGTCCATACCGATTGAACTTTGCTAGATGTACACTGATTTTAACACGTTGTTTGACACTTGTATTTTTGTCAAGTGTCAATTGGATGGAAAAAATGTTTGAAATTTAAACTGTCCAATAGGGTAATATCACGTGGCAATGTGTAAACTAAAGTGTACACCATAATGACATGTAGAAATGTTCTAACCGATTGAACTTTGCTATGCACAAACTAATTTTTGATACGTTGTTTGACACTTACATCGTTGTCAAGTGTCAATTTGATGGGAAAACTGTTTGAAATTTAAACTGTCGAACAGGGAAATTTCACATGACAAAGTGTAAATGAAAGTGTAAACTATAGTGTATATGTGGAAAGGTTCTTACGGATCGAACTTTGCTATTTGTACACTGATCTTTAGCACGTTGCAAGTGTCAACTGGATGGGAAAACAGTTAGAAATTTAAGCAGCAAAACAAGGTAATTTCACGTGGTAAAATGTAAACTAAAGTCTACACCATAAAGTACATTTAGCAAGGTTCTAACCGATTGAACTTTGCTATCTGTACATTAATTTTTGACACGTTGTTTGATGCTTACATTGCTATCAAGTGCCAATTGGATGGGAAAATTGTTTGAAATTTAAACTGTCCAACAAGGTAATATCATGTGGCAAAGTGTAAACTAAAGTGTACACCATAATGTATATGTAGCAGGGTCCTTACCGATTGAACTTTACAATTTGTGCACTGATTTTCGACACGTTGTTTGACACTTGCATTGTTGTCAAGTGTCAATTGGATGGAAAAACTATTTGAATTTTAAATTGGCCAATAGGGTAACAACGCGTGGTAAAGTTTAAACTAAAGTGTACACTATAGTGTACATGTAGCAAGGTCCTTACCGATTGAACTTTACTATTCGCACACTGATTTTTGACACGTTTGACACTTACATTGTTGCCAAGTGTCAATTGGATGGGAAAACAGTTTAAAAATTTAAACTATCCAACAGGGTAATGTCACGTGGCAAAGTGTAAACTAAAGTGTACACCATAGTGTACATTTAGCAATCTCCATACTTATTGAACTTTGCTATTTGTACAATTATTTTTGACAAGTTATTTAACACTTGTATTATTTTCAAGTGTCAATTGGATGGAAAATTTTTTTTAAATTTAAACTATCCAACAGGGTAATGTCACGTGGCAAAGTATAAACTAAAGTGTACACCATAGTGTTCTTGTGGCAAGGTCCTTACCGATTGATCTTTGCAAGTTGTACACCAATTTTTGACACGTTGTTTGACACTTGCATTGTTGTCAAGTGCTAACTGGGTGGGAAAACTATTTGAAATTTAAATTATCCAAGAGAGTAATGTCACGTGGCAAGGTGTAAACTAGAGTGTATATCATAGTGTACATGTAGAAAACGTCCTTACCAATTGAACTTTGCTATTTGTACACTGATTTTCGACATGTTGTCTGTCACTTGCATTGTTTGAAATTTAAACTGTTCAACAGGGTAATATCACGTGGCAAAGTGTAAACTAAAGTGTACTTTGCTATTTTTTCACTGATTTTTTGACACGTTGTTAGATACTTGCATTGTTGTCAAGTGTCAATTGTATGGAAAAACTGTTTGAAATTTAAACATTCCAAAAGGGTAATGTCACGTGGCAAAGTGTAAACTAAGTATACACCACAGTGTACATGTAGAAAGGTTCTTGCGAATTGAACTTTGCTATTTGTACACTGATTTTTGACACGTTGTTTGACACTTGCATTGTTGTCAAGTGTCAACGAGGTGGAAAAAATTTTGAAATTTAAACTGTCCAATAGGGTAATGTATGTGGCAAAGTGTAAACTAGAATTTACACCATAGTATACTTGTAGCAAGGTTCTTACCGGTTGATTTTTTCTATTTGTACACTGATTTTTCAATGTTGTTTGACACTTGCATTGTTTTCCAGTGTCAATTGGATGAGAAAATTATTTAAAATTTAAACTATCCAATAGGGTAATGTCACGTGGCAAAGTGTAAATGAAAGTTTAAACCGTAGTGTACGTGTGGAAAGGTTCTTACGGATCAAACTTTGCTATTTGTGCACTGATCTTCGGCACGTCGTTTGACACTTGCATTGTTGTCAAGTGTCAACTGGATGGGAAAATAGTTAGAAATTTAAATAGCCAAACAGGGTATTTCACGTGGTAAAGTGTAAACTAAAGTCTACACCATAGTGTACATTTAGCAAGGTTCTAACTGATTGAACTTTGCTATTTGTACATTAATTTTTGACACGTTGTTTGATTCTTACATTGCTATCAAGTGCCAATTGGATGTGAAAATTGTTTGAAATTTAAACGGTCCAACAAGATACTGTCACGTGGCAAGGTGTAAACTAAAGTGTACACCATAATGTATATGTAGCAGGGTCCTTACCGATAGTACTTTACTATTTGTGTACTAATTTTCGACACGTTGTTTGACACCTGCATTGTTGTCAAGTGTCAATTGGATGGAAAAACTATTTGAATTTTAAACTGGCCAATAGGGTAATATCTACGTGACAAAGTCTAAACTAAAGTGTATATACCATAGTGTACACGTAGCAAGGTTCTTACCGATTGAACTTTGCTATTTGTACACTGATTTTTGACACGTTGCTTGAGACTTGTATTGTTGTCCTGTTTCAATTGAATTGGAAAACTATTTCCTATTTAAACTGTCCAATTAGGTAATGTTACGTGGCAAATTGTAAACTAAAGTGTGTGCACCGTAGTGTACACAGGCCAAGGTTCTTACCGATTGAACTTTACTATTTGTACACTAATTTTTAACCCGTTATTTGACACTTGAATTGTTGTCAAGTGTCAATTGAATGGAAAAACTGTTTGAAATTTAAGCTTTCCAATAGGGTAATTTCACGGGGCAAAGTGTAACTTAAAGTGTACACCATAGTGCACATGTAACAAGGTCCTTACTGATTGAACATTGCTATTTGTACACTGATTTTTGACTCGTTTAACACTTGTATTGTTGTCAAGAGTCAATTGGATGAGAAAACTGTTTCAAATTTAAACTGTCCAATAGGGTAATGTCACGTGGTAAAGTGTAAACTAAAGTGTTCACCATAGTGTACATGTAGAAAGGTTCTTACCGATTAAACTTTGCCATTTGTACACTGATTTTTGACACATTCTTTGACACTTACAATGTTGTCAAGTGTCAACTAGATGGGAAAACTATTTGAAATTTAAACTGTCCTACAAGGTAATGTCACGTGGCAAAGTGTAAACAAAAGTGTACACTATAGTGTGCATTTAGCTTCTTACCGATTGAACTTTGCGATTTGTATACTGATTTTTGACAGGTAGTTTGACAGTTGCATTACTCTCAAGTTTCAATTGAATGAAAAAACTATTTGAAATTTAAACTGTCCCGCAGGGTAATCTCACGTGACAAAGTGTAAGCTAAAGTGTGTGCACCATGGTGTACATGTAGCAAGGTTCTTAATGATTGAACTTTGGTATTTGTACAATGAATTTTGACACGTCTTTTGACACTTACATTGTAATTGGATGGGAAAATTGTTTAAATTTTAAACTATCCAACAGGGTAATGTCACGTGACAAAGTATATGCTAAAGTGTATACCATAGTGTACACGTAGTAAGGTCCTTACCGATTGAACTTTCCTAATTGTACACTGATTTTTGAGATGTTGTCTGACGCTTGCATTGTTCTTAAGTGTCAATTGGGTGGGAAAACTACTAAAAATTTAAACTGTCCAACAGGTTAATGTCACGTGGCAAAGTGTAAACTAAAGTGTACTTTACAATTTGTACACTGATTTTTGACACGTTGCTAGATACTTGCATCATTGTCAAGTGTCAATTGCATGGAAAAACTGTTTGAAATTTAAACATTCCAAAAGGGTAATGTCACGTGGCAAAGTGTAAACTAAGTATACACCACAGTGTACACGTAGAAAGGTTCTTACGAATTGAACTTTGCTATTTGTACAATTTGTACACTGATTTTTGACACATTGTTTGACACTTGCATTGTTGTCAAGTGTCAACTAGATGGAAGAATTGTTTGAAATTTAAATTGTCCAATAGGGTAATTTCACGTGGCAAAGTGTAAACTAGAATGTACACCATAGTGTACATGTAACAAGGTTCTTACCCATTGAACTTTGCTATTTGTACAATGATTTTTGACACGTTGTTTGACACTTGCATTGTTGTCCAGTGTCAATTGGATGGGAAAACTATTTGAAATTTAAACTATCCAATAGGGTCATGTCATGTGGTAAAGAGTAAACTAAAGTGTATACACCATAGTGTACATGTAGTAAGGTCCTTACCTATTGAACTTTGCTATTTGTACACCGATTTTTGACACGTAGTTTAACACTTACATTGTTGTCAAGTGTCAATTGGGTGGGAAAACTGTTAGAAATTTAAATTGTCTAACAGGGTAATGTCACGTGGTAAAGTGTAAACTATAATGTACACAATAGTGTACATGTAGAAAGGTTCTTACCAATTGAACTTTACTATTTGTACATTGATTTTTGACACGTTCTTACACACTTGCACTGTTGTCAAGTGCCAATTGGATGGAAAAATTGTTTAAAATTTAAACTGTCCGACAGGGTAATGTCACGTGGCAAAGTGTAAACTAAAGTGTACACCATAATGTATATGTGGCAAAGTCCTTACCGATTGAACTTTTCTATTTGTCAAATAATTTTTGACACGTTGTTTGACACTTTTACTATTGTCAAGTGTCAATTGGGTGGGAAAACTATTTGAGATTTATACTGTCCAATAGGGTAATGTCACGTGACAAAGTGTAAACTAAAGTGTGTGGACTATAGTGTACATGTTGCAAGGTTCTTGCCGATTGAACTTTGCTATTTGTACACTGATTTTTGACACTTTATTTGACACCTGTATTGTTGTCAAGTGTCAATTGGATGGGAAAACTATTTGAAATTTAAGCTCTCCAACAGGGTAGTGTTACGTGGCAAAGTCGAAATTAAAGTGTACACAATAGTGTACATGTAGCAAGGTCCTTATCGATTGAACTTTGCTATTTGTACAATAATTTTTGACACGTTGTTTGACACTTCCCTTGTTGTAAAGTGTTAAATGGATGGGAAAATTGTTTGAAATTTGTACTGTCCAACAAGGTAATGTCACGTGGCAATGTGTAAACTAAAGTATACACCATAATGTACATGTAGAAAGGTTCTTATGGACTGAACTTTGCTATTTGTACACTAATTTTTGACACGTTTGACACTTGCATTGTTGTCAAGTGTCAACTAGATGGTAAAACTGTTTGAGATTTAAACTGTCCAACAGGGTAATGTCACGTGTAAAGTAAAGTGTATACCATAGTATACATATAGCAAGCTTCTTATCGATTGAACTTTCCTATTTGTACACTGATTTTTGACACGTTGTGTGACACTTGCATTATTGTCCATGGTCAATTGAATGGGAAAACTGTTTCAAATTTAAACTGTCCAACGAGGTAATGTCACGTGTAAAGTAAAGTGTACACCATAGTATACATATAGCAAGGTTCTTACCGATTAAACTTTCCTATTTGTACACTGATTTTTGACACGTTGTTTAACACTTTCATTATTGTCCACGGTCAATTGGATGGGAAAACTATTTCAAATTTAAACTGTCTAACAGGGTAATGTCACATGACAAAGTGTAAACTAAAGTGTACACCATAGTATAAATGTAGCAAGGTTCTTACCGATTGAACTTTGCTATTCGTACACTGATTTTTGACACATTGTTTGACTCTTGCATTGTTGTCCAGTGCCAATTGGATGGGAAACCTATTTGAAATTTAAACTGTCCAACAAGTTAATGTCACATGGTAAAGTATAAACTAAAGTGTACACCATAGTTTACATGTTGTAAGGCTCTTACCGATTGAACATTGGTATTTGTAAACTGATTTGTACACTGGTTTTTGACACGCTGTTTGATACTTGTATTATTGTAATGTGTAAATTGCACAGGAAAATTGTTTGAAATTTAAATTATCCAACAGGGTAATGTCACGTGGCAAAGTGTAAACTAAAGTGTACAAGTTGCAAGGTTCATACCTATTGAACTTTGCTATTTGGACACTGATTTTTGACACGTTGTTTGACACTTGTACTATTTTCAAGTGTCAATTGGATAGGAAAATTATTAGATATTTATAATGTCCAATAGGGAAATGTCACGTGGCAAAGTGTAAGATAAAGTGTACACCATAGTGTGCATGTAGCAAGATTCTTACCAATTGAACTTTGCTATTTGTACACTGATTTTTGACCTATTGTTTAACACTTGCGTTGTTGTCAAGTGTCAATTAGATAGAAAAACTATTTGAAATTTAAACTTTCCAACAGGGTAATGTCACGTGGCAAAGCGTTAACTAAAGTGCACAGTATAGTGTACATGTAGCAAGGTTCTTACTGCTTGAGCTTTACTATTTGTACACTATTTTTTGACACGTTATTGGACACTTGCGTTGTTGTCAAGTGTGAACTGGATGTGGAAATTGTTTGAAATTAACATTGTCCAACAGGGTATTGTCACGTGGATAAAGTGTAAACTAAAGTGTACACCATAGTTTACTTGTAGCAAGGTCCTTACGGATTGAACTTTGCTATTTGTACACTAATTTTTGGCACATTGTCTGACACTTGAATTGTTGCCAAGTGTCAATTGGATGGGAAAACTATTTGAAATTTAAACTGTCCAATAGCGTGATGTCACGTGGTAAAGTGTAAATTAAAGAGTACACCATTGTGTACATGTAGCAGGGTCCTTACCTATTGAACTTTGCTATTTGTACACGGATTTTTAACACGTTGTCCAACACTTGTATTGTTGTCAAGTTTCAATTGGATGGGAAAACTGTTTGAAATTTAAAATGTCTAAAAGAGTAATGTCACGGGACAAATTTTAAACTAAAATGTACACCATAGTGTACATGTAGCAAGGTCCTTACTGATTGAACCTTGATATGAGTACACTAATTTTTAACATGTTGTCTGGCACTTGCATTGTTGTCAAGTGTGAACTAGATGGGAAAACTGTTTGAAATTTAAATTGTCCAACAGGATAATGTCACGTAGCAAAGTTTACACTAAAGTGTACATGTAGTAAGGTCCTTACCGATTGAACTTTGCTATTTGTACACTAATTTTTGACACGTTGTCTAGCACTTCCATTGTTACCAAGTGTCAACTGGATGGGAAAACTATTTGAAATTTAAAC
The DNA here is from genome assembly GCF_002742605.1 of Olea europaea var. sylvestris. Taxonomy (NCBI): domain Eukaryota; kingdom Viridiplantae; phylum Streptophyta; class Magnoliopsida; order Lamiales; family Oleaceae; genus Olea; species Olea europaea. The sequence continues at coordinate 286,086 of NW_019267399.1, read as the reverse complement.
TGTCCAACAGGGTAATGTCGCGAGGTAAAGTGTAAACTAAAGTGTACACCATAGTATAGATGTGGCAAGGTCCTTCCCTATTGAACATTGCTATTCGTACACCGATTTTTGACAGGTTGTTTGACACCTGCAAGTGTCAATTGGATGGGAAAACTATTTTAAATTTAAATTGTCCAATATGGAAATGTAACGTGGTAAAGTGTAAACTTAAGTGTCCACCATGGTGTTCATGTGGCAAGGTCCTTACAGTTTGAACTTTGCTAGTTGTACGTTGATTTTTGACACGTATTTTGACACTTGCAATGCTGTCAAGTGTCAATTGGATAGAAAAACTGTTACAAATTAAAACTGTTCAATAGGGTAATGTCACGTTGCAAAGTGTAAACTAAAGTGTACACCATAGTGTACGTGTAGAAAGGTTCTGCCTGATTGAACTTTGCCATTTGTAAACTAATTTTTGACACGTTATTTGACACTTGCATTGTTGTCAAGTGTCAATTGGATGGGAAATCTGCTTGAAATTTTGACTGTCCAACAGGGTAATGTCATGTGGTAAAGTGTAAACTGAAGTGTACACCATAGTGTACATGTAGCAAGGTTCTTACCGATTGAACTTTGCTATTTGTACATTGATTTTGGACACGTTGTTTGACACTTACATTGTATTCATGTGTCAATTGAATGGGAAAATTGTTTGAAATTTTAAATGTCCAGCAGATAAACGTCACGTGGCAAATTGAAAACTAAAGTGTACACCATAGTGTTCATTTAGCAAGGTCCATACTGATTGAACTTTGCTATTTGTACACTGATTTTTTGACACATTGTTTGACACTTGCATTGTTCTCAAGCGTCAATTGGATGGAACTGTTTGAAATTTAAACTGTCCAACAGGGTAATGTCATGTGGCAATGTGTAAACTATAGTGTACACCATATTGTACATGTAGTAAGGTCCCGACCAATTTAACTTTGTTATTTGTACACTGATTTTTAACACGTTGTTTGACACTTGCATTGTTTTTCAAATGTCAATTGGATGGGAAAATTGTTTGAAAT